>NW_028240921.1:0-60079 GCF_964263255.1 Lissotriton vulgaris | reverse complement strand
AAGATCCACAATGGCTTCCATTGTTGCTGCAGCTGGTGCACCCCCACCACCACCTCCACCTCCCCATAAGAAGAGAGGACCACCCAGTCAAATTATGACTAACAGAGAGGAGGAAGATGAGGAAGAAGAAGAAGAGGAGAGAGAGGGACAACAATTTGTTGATGAGTTGCCCCGGGTTTCTAAACGAAAAACCAGTTTCATCTGGCAGTTTTTCACCATCCCTCCTGGAACCAAGAAAGTGAATGCAAAATATGCCACCTGCCTCATCTGTGACCACAGATTGTCGAGAGGCACAGAAAAGAAGTACAGTATGGGGAACTATACAATGCACCGTCACATGAGCAGGTGGCATCCCTTGAACTACAGCCGGGCTGAGTTGAGGGATCTTGTAGACAATCCGACGGCAACTCCTGTGGCAAGATCTACATCCACATTGTCTTTGACGGGAAGAGAGGCACAAGAGACTGTGCCAAACATCCAACGTAACTTCCAGCACATGAAGGTGTCTTGTATTTACTGTGGTGCTATGTTGTCATATGGCAACATGAGTGTCAACCTCATGAACATTGCATATGAAAATCATAAGTGCCCTAATGCACCCAAAAAGTAATTTTCTTTTGTTTTGCTCCAGTTGAGCCTGTTTTTTGTTGTCTCCCCTCCTTAAAAAACACAAAAAAAACATAAAACAGTTCTAAAAATACAAAAAAATCAAAAAATGTTCAAAAAATTACAAAAAAAACATAAAACAACAAAAACAAAAAAAAACAGTTCTTTTCAGAACTACCTCCCCTTTCAAACAAAATTGCTAGAATGTTTATCACTCTGGCAAGCTCTATTTCTTTTGGTTCGCTTCAAGTTCGCTGACCGGTTCGCGAACTTTAAGCGAACTAAAAAAAATATTTTTTTAAAAAAAAAGAAGAGTTAGTATAAGGGAAGTAAACAGAGAATAATGTAAAAAGAAAGACAGCTAGAGAGAGTAAATGAGAGATACTGTCAATGACATCATCAGCAGTGCATTGCGGGTAAAAAGAGTGGAAAACATTTACCTTATAATTCTTGTTACCTTTTTTAAATATTTTTTCATACTTTCAATCTGTAAAACAAAGAACAAACATTTCAAAAAATATTAAAACATGTATTTAAAAATTAGAAAAGACAAGGGAAAAGGTTCAAAAACAAACAGTTTTTCAACAACTTTGACATTTACAGAAGTCTCTGCTTCTCTACGTTCCCTACACAATCCTAAAGATATATATTCGAAAGAAACTGTATCTTGATATTGCTGAACTGAGGCCTATTTTGAAACATGATGTTTTTCTTGCACTGCTAATGTCTCACAATAGTGATGCAATAGCAGCGCAAAAAAGATGTAAAGTCATAATAAAATTGTGTCTAACATTGTAAATGATTGTTTTAGGATGCAAATAAGATGTGTGCTTTCAAGAGCTTTCTTTGAGGTGAGGCCTCTTTTTTTATAAAAAAAAAACACTACCCAGAAGTACAGCACTCTAAGCATTAAAATTGATATTTACAGAACTCACCTTACCCATATGTACCACACATTTCTAAATGTATATCATAAGGACAAAAAGCATAACATTAATTATACATGTTAAATGGTTTATTTTTGCTGTTCTCAGAATGTATCAAATTTCACTTAAATCAGTGACTTGAAGGTATTCATCATGTAACAGCGGGGAAAAAAAAACACAATCAAAATGACTGTGTTTAAAAAACCCATACAACCTAAGAAATCTGATTTCAAAACTTCTTAAAATTAACTTACTTTCAATGACGTCGAAGGATCTCCTATAAACAGCATCCACTCTGTTGTGCTTTAAATATTTTCAGCCCGCCACTTTCTGAAAGAAAACCTCCATCGATACGTGAAATATGTTACATAGAAAAAAAACTTCTCTCATTATATCACATGTTTCCACTAGGCCAAATCATGTTGCCGCGATTCGCAAATCTTGTAATTCTTCCAATCAAATCCCGACATTTTCTATTTTCGCAACTTTCAAAAATAAAATATTTGAGATTATTTTCACAATCCTGGACTACTAATATCTTACTCTTCTTTGTCAGTCATGTTCTCCTTTTCCTATGACACTGATACTGCTTACTATGAAGCAGACTTACTTGCATTAGGTTTATATAGTTGAATTTTTAATCGAGACAGCATTGCAGACTTACATTCCCTCTACTTAAAATTTTGGTTTTAAAAACACCAGGTAAGAATTTTTAAGGTCAAACGGCAATTTTTTTTTGAACGTTACAACAGAATCATTACAGAATGACCAGCCGTTTCCAGACTTTAAGTAAGCTGTATAATGTCCTGATGTTGTTGATGGACCATCGTGATAGATAATTCCTACAGTAACAAAAGTCCTCCCTGATATTGACAGCTGAGAAGCCACAAAATTTTTTATTAAAGTTGACAATTTTGTTCCATCAGGCCTACATCGTTGCATCATTAAAATGACATACTGGCCATATCTACGTATAAATAATGTTGACATCATATCACATTTACATTGGCTACACTCCATGTTGTGATCCGCTGCATTTACTAGCTTATTAAAGGAGACTGATTTACTGTCTGGCAAAGTTAAATATATAAATCTTTCTGAGTCTACACTAGTAGTACTTGATACCATACAGTTCTCGCAGTCATGCTGCCATTGATAAGAAAGCCCAAACAGGTGATCTACATCTACACCCTCAACTTGCAATATATCAAGCATATACATTAAAAACTCCTGACAATCTTGCTGATTATTTTCAGAGAAGTCTGTTTGACCTGAACATTCATCTAACAGATAACGAACTTCAGACACACTTTCTACTTTTGTTCGATCACTGCTACATTTCTCGAAAACAGAATTCAACAAACAGCATAAAATTTGTTCAGAATTCAACAGAATCTGTTCTTTTAAACTCTCTAGTGAAAAGAGAACATTAACCACTACATTTGCATAGCAGTTGACACCAGAACTGTTTTCAAATTGAAAACCGACAACATCTTCAACAGAATCCACTTTCTTTCTGCTAACAATTTTCGGTTCATTGACTTTTAGTCTTTTTGCAACAACCTCCCTACTATTACTGCTATTTCTACGTTTGCGGCCTACCACACGTTTCTCAAACAAAGGATATTGAGGCAAATGTGGCGCATACTCTCTTCTTAACCTATTGTATTCCTTAACACAATCTAGATCCGCACAAATGTTTGTGACATCACAGTCAATCAAGTACAATCCCGATAAAGTTCTAACTCGTGACAATGCCACATATGCCATACCCTCCTTGAACACAGAACTGCCAATATTCACCAATGCACAGTCTACACTTAAACCTTGCGATTTATGGATTGTCACCGCATATGCCAAGCAAACAGGAAACTGTTTACGGCGAACATATAAATCTTTAACAAGCAAAAACCTAGCAGAACAACGACCAATTTGCTGTACTTCCTCAATGCCATCAAATTTAATTTTTAAAAATTCTATTCCATCTCTATTTCTGTATTTCTCAAAATCAACAACATTACCCATTGATCCATTTACCAGACCTCTTTCTACATGTAAATTCCTTCTCAAAATAATTCGGCAATTTAAACACACATTCAAAGTCTTTTCAAAACCCGCTGTTTTAGATATAGTCTTCTCTAATGAATCCAATTTTGATTTCAAATTGTCTGACAAAATAATTGTTGATCCCATATGCTCTAATTTGTCGATAGCTTCAAGTTTCACAATCTCTTGCTTTTCTAAATTCAACATTTTGTTGTTGAAGATGGCACATTCTGCAAGAGTTGGCATGAGACATATCCCGGATTTCTTCTCAGTAATTTTATGAAAAATATTCTCAGGCACAATATCTTGTTTGGGATACAAATTTGACAGTAACCGTGCATTTAAAGCTTCTTTCCCATGCTCGGTCACTTTTCCAATTCTAATATCTTGTAGAATATTCTTGTAATCTTCATCCTTTGCCTGACGCATATTTTGATGCAGTTCTGCATAATTGAAGTTTAACCATATATTGACGTTGCCAATGCTCCCTAGGCACTTCCTGGTATCTTCATGCGTGAGTATTTTGAACACAGGTTGACCTTTTACTGGTGTCAGCTGTAGAAGATCTCCGAAAACAATAATGTGTTTCCCACCAAATAAGACATCATATTCAGTTTTAAGTACTTCTTGCATTCTCAAATGCACAAAGGCAAGCATGACATTGGAAACCATGCTTACTTCGTCAATGATAAGTAGTTTCATTTTCCTCAAAACTCTTGAAACTTCACAGCAAGCATCTCCAGATAACTTGTTGTATTGTAATTTGTTGTCATGCTCCACCGGCAGCATCAATAGACGATGCAAAGTAATACCTTTAATATTATGTGCTGCCAGTCCAGTAGGAGCGGTGACAACACAAGACAGCGATGACTCAGTCCTTTCCTGCAAATAACAAGAGATTGCTTTAATGAGGAAACTTTTTCCAGTTCCCGCTTCTCCACTCACGTACAGTCGGACAGGCTTCAACGACGTACACGAGCACTCTTTCTTCTCATGACTTAATCCGTGCTCAATTTCCTTGGTAACTTCATCATATATTTTCCTCTGCTCAACGTTGAGTTGTTTTTCCAAGTCTTGTAAGTTAACTGAATCCTCCTGAGCATGTGCCATGGCTCTTTCTACTTCATTCATAGCAGTGGCAGCTTCATTTTCGATAATAGGTCCTCCAAGTGGATCTTGACTCAATGAAACAGAACTCTGACTGTCCTGAGAACTGTCTCTGGCAATCTCGGCTGCAATCGTTGCTTCCTGCTCAATTTCCAAAGTTAGCATTTCTTGATATTTAGAAAAAGCAGGACATTCTATGGACTCCTTGGCTGCATTGAAAGAGTCTTCGTAACAGAGGAAATCTCCAAGCAGTTCCTCTTCTGCACGCCAAGGCTTGAAAAGTTGCAAAAGTGCTAAATAGAAAAACTCCTTTTTTTCTGGAGATTCGCCACTTAATTTTCGATGGTTTACTAATTGGCATTTTCTTTGCTTGACCAGGCATCCCTCACTTCCAATTACAGCATACACTCCTTTCTCAATATCTTCTTTGATGTTCCTCTTGAATATATAATTTTGGAGAACCTCATATAGACAAATATTCTCAAGGTGACTGCTTCGATTTGGATAATATGTATCCAACATGTTGGTCTTCAAAATGTCGGTACTGTTTGGTTCCTTTTCTGCCAAATACTCAATTTCCCGAACAGGTTTTAGAACTCGATTTCGCGTTGCAGCAAGACCAAGACTCGCCCAAACGAGACTCCTGGATTTGGCATAGAGACTTGCTGAAGACAATCGATCAGAACATTCGTAAGCTCCGATTTCTCGATGCGACAACATCTTCAGACTGAAACTGTACAACTTCTTGCTGAGGCTCTTTTCATGGGAAATGTCCTCCCACATATCCTTCAGTTCGGTCTTTTCTTTTTTGGTGATGTAAGATGTCACATACCGAGCCACAGCCATACAGTTGTCAGCCACAAACTGTATATCCATGTTGGCATTCCACATGGACAAAATCACTGGGTTGTAGTCATTGATGTACTTGGACTCTTCGTTCCTTTTCAAATTGTATGTATTCTTGGGTGATTTCCTCGTCACATTATGTCGCAGCGAAGACATCAAACTGTTCACTCTTCCTTTAGAAATCACCGGTCGTGGAAAGTTGAAACGACATTTGGTGTAGAACTTGTCCTTGTTTCTGAATTTACGACGACAGTACTTTCCACAACGATGGCTTTGGAAACGTAGAACTTGTTCTCTTAGACTTTTCTTCTCCGTTGCGTTTGGAACAGCACACGTAGAATACTGTTCGATGAAATTCATCACTAAGTCATCCGGATCTGTTCCAAATTTAGGTGCATCCTTGATCCACAGCAACATATGTATATGAGGGGCACCTCTTGCTTGGTACTCCTTTCTCCAGAAGAAATCCAACACCTCTCCAAGAGGTGGATTCTTTTTATTTGTGATGAAAGACATCATAGCTTCAAATCTATGATTGAAGTACCTGCATACATTCACAGGATCCAAAGAACACAGTTCTCCAGGTGTCTTGAATTCAATGTTTTCAATATTTCCATTTGCCTCTCGTAGAAATTCAAGTAAGTCATCCCAGCCATACTCGGCACAGCTCAGAGTGAGGAACCATGTCGGAGTTCCTAAGTTCCTCAGCATACATTTTAAGTCACCATGACGACGGTACCAGTACTCATTAGTACCACGCTGACACGCCATGAGATTAATTAAGTGAGAATCCAAAATACTGTCTTGGACATTGACTTTATGCATAAAGTCACTTGCCGAGATGTTTCGCATCTGTATACCACTTTTTAAGATGTGGTTCACTGCATATGACAGTCCAGACAGATCGCTTTCAAACAGGAGATGAAACAAATAGGGAATGCATTGCCGAAACCTAGGATCTTCTGCATACAATCGTAAAGTCCGGTATTCAGACGCAGGAATTTCACGAGGTCGCTCATCATATCTTCCTCCTTGACCTGTGGGAAATAGCTGTGGGAAACACCGAGCTTCCAAACTTTCCTCCCAAACACTAATGGGACTCCCTTTGGCTTGTTTCATTTGAAACAACTCAATAGCATTCCCCATCACTTCCTTGGAATGCAAAGGATGAACACTATAATGTTCATATATTTCTTCACTTTTAGAGGCCTCTACTTTCTCAATTTGGCCAGCACACAAATCGCTATCCTCTTCATCACTTACTTCCTCTTCTGCAACATATACATTCTTATAGTACTTATTATTTTTCTTCAAATACACTGTTGCCTTTTTGACTTTCCTAACATCCACTAAATCTTGCCATATTTTCTTATTCTTTGTCGGAACCCCATTAACCAAGATAACCAGAGGTTCCTCTTCCACTTTTTCTATTCCAATTGTGTTAATGTTTTTGTTCAAATCTAGAGGCAAATAAACAACTCTTCCCTTTAATCCTCTCTGTAAATCTGCTGGAGGCAATTTCCCTGTCTTTGGCTCCATTCTTACAATAGCCTGAAAGGGATGGATACTTTGAATCAAAATAGATTCATAAGTATTTAAATCCTTCAATTCAGAAGGAATCTCAACCAATTCCAGATTATTATGAACTGCCCTAGCAGGCATCTGGTTTTGGTTTAATTTATTACAACAATAAGTACACACACGTTGATCCGATCCCAAATCAAAATAATTTTCTACCATCAAGTATGTGGCTAAATCCTTCCATTCACTATTATTTTCCCTTTCACTTTTTGCATATAAATCCACTACCTTAGTCTGATTCTTATAATAAGTGCGTCGACAACATACACAAGTGAAATTAGGCCTCTCACTTGATTTCATCTGAAACGTGGCAATTTCCTTCTGAAAATTATCTGTACTGGAAACCTGTACATTATCTTCCACATTACCCTCTACTTCAGGGTCAATTTGAACATTCTCATCTTTACTACCAAAGTAACAAAACTCAATTTCTTCACAAAGATTCTTCACATCTATTTCAGAACCATGCAAAAGAGCAGCACATAACTGTTTAAGCATAATTGCTGGACTCTTAGCATAATACAACATTCTCACTAATTTTCTCACTTTATTATGATGCACTGCTAGCATCCTGAAATGATGAAAAACACTCTGGCATACTCTCCTGGAAAGACAAGCCAGTGAATGACCACGCAAACCTGTCATTTGTCTCACTCTGCAAGGATCTAAATCTTGCAACAACTTCATTTTCTGCTTCAAACTTTTCTTATTAAATGTCCGTATAAAATCACATAGCAAATTGATGGAAACCTGTCGCACACTGCAAATAGAACTACACTTCCAAATGTACACAGGACCCTTAGGACGTCTTCCTAAAACCTCATCACTTAGCGCCTCTTCTGTCTCTGTTGTCACAAGTAGTTCTTTTTCAACTGGACAACCATCCTTCACTTCATAAGCTCGACCACTGATGTCAACTGCATGCACCAAATCATTATCCTGAAAATAAGTCTCCTCATTAAAAAATGCCTCAGAACTTGAACTATGCATCCATTCTCCAGAAAAAACTTCACAAAAGTTAGTACGATTTACTACTCTCTTCCATCTACTTTTTGTTTTGAAATCAGAAATTACCTTGCTTAGTTTCCTAATTCTATTGATTACCAAAATAAACAACTTTCGCTTGATTTCAAAAGCATGATCAATAATTTTCTCTACATTTTTCTTCTTCCTATAAAATGCCGCTTTCTGTTGGCCTTTCTTTTTAATATTTTTCAATAAATTAACTAATATCCTATTACGGAACATTCGTTGTCGAATGTCCCTAAACTGTTGTTTCCTTCTACTATCATGCACAGAGTTATCTCTTCCTCTACCAGTAACATTTGTGATGGGTCTCTCCTTTCCATTTAAATTACTTCTCTTTTTGTTAAGAGACACATTTTTTTGAGCAAAATTTTTTTTACTACAAATATTTCTTAAGAATGATTTCGTGCTCTTACCCGGACCTTTCTTGGTGTTTTGACAAGTATTTGGGGAAGAGGACTGCTGCAATAAAACATCATCCTGCTGTCTTTGACGTTTTCTAGCCTTTCGTATTCGACTTCTGGAAGGCATTTTCCAAACTATGAAAGAATCTGCAGTTGAATCTGTGAAAAAATATAATATAAAATGTTATTAACCACTATTACCAAACAGTAAATAAATAACAGTCATCTAAAACTTAATGCTGTACTAATTATTTAACATAGCAAATATTTTCCACCAGCACTGCATCACAAAAATGACACTCAATGGTACAAAACAGGCATACAACACTCATAAATCACTCCCTAATATTTTAAATCATTAATTCAGGATGACGATAAGATGTAGCCTATCTAAAGGTTTGTTTAGGCCCAGATCTTTGGACTGGGGTGAATGTGTGTCATTGATCCACATTCAGTCCATCACCTGTTTTGTTTATTTGAGGTGAGGCCAACACATGGTTGCAGATAAGATTTTCACTGAAAAAAAACCAAGGTAAAAAAACATGTGAAGGCCTACCAATGAAGTAAATCATTAAATGAAAACCAATACATTTCTGGAAATATGCACTACTAGTGCTTCATAAGATGTTTTGGATCATATTTATAAGTTATTTGAGTATCTAGTATGCTATTTTACATTCTTCATGGTGCAAATTTATTGTAAATACGCTCCCACCTGCGGTTGGCAAATTTAGATTTTGATTATGGGAGTTAGATAGGCATGTTAATAATTTCCCAAAAATGGTATATAACCCCAAACAACCTTTGAAGCAAATGCTCTTAGCCATGTTATCCACCTCCCATTGGATAACATGGCTAAGAAATGCTTGCAAATGTGATAAAAAAAGGCCTGCAATGCATGAATAACGCAGAAAAATCAGCGATATTCATGCATTTTCCAACAAATGCTCTTAGCCATGTTATCCACTTCCTATTAAATAACATGGCTAAGAACTGCTCAGGGCCCCATGAGGAACGCTTTCCATTTAAAAAGGGAAAAATAACATCAAAGACACTAAAATGCCTTCTAAATATGAACCCAAACAACCTATGAAGCAATGTGAAAAAAACGGCCACAATGCATGAATATAGCAGAAAAATCAGCGATATTCATGCATTTTCCAGCAAATGCTCTTAGCCATGTTATCCACTTCCTATTAAATAACATGGCTAAGAACTGCTCAGGGCCCCATGAGGAACGCTTTCCATTTAAAAAGGGAAAAATAACATCAAAGACACTAAAATACCTTCTAAATATGAACCCAAACAACCTATGAAGCAATGTGAAAAAAACGGCCACAATGCATGAATATAGCAGAAAAATCAGCGATATTCATGCATTTTCCAGCAAATGCTCTTAGCCATGTTATCCACTTCCAATTAAATAACATGGCTAAGAACTGCTCAGGGCCCCATGAGGAACGCTTTCCATTTAAAAAGGGAAAAATAACATCAAAGACACTAAAATACCTTCTAAATATGAACCCAAACAACCTATGAAGCAATGTGAAAAAAACGGCCACAATGCATGAATATAGCAGAAAAATCAGCGATATTCATGCATTTTCCAGCAAATGCTCTTAGCCATGTTATCCACTTCCAATTAAATAACATGGCTAAGAACTGCTCAGGGCCCCATGAGGAACGCTTTCCATTTAAAAAGGGAAAAATAACATCAAAGACACTAAAATACCTTCTAAATATGAACCCAAACAACCTATGAAGCAATGTGAAAAAAACGGCCACAATGCATGAATATAGCAGAAAAATCAGCGATATTCATGCATTTTCCAGCAAATGCTCTTAGCCATGTTATCCACTTCCAATTAAATAACATGGCTAAGAACTGCTCAGGGCCCCATGAGGAACGCTTTCCATTTAAAAAGGGAAAAATAACATCAAAGACACTAAAATACCTTCTAAATATGAACCCAAACAACCTATGAAGCAATGTGAAAAAAACGGCCACAATGCATGAATATAGCAGAAAAATCAGCGATATTCATGCATTTTCCAGCAAATGCTCTTAGCCATGTTATCCACTTCCAATTAAATAACATGGCTAAGAACTGCTCAGGGCACCATGAGGAACGCTTTCCATTTAAAAAGGGAAAAATAACATCAAAGACACTAAAATGCCTTCTAAATATGAACCCAAACAACCTATGAAGCAATGTGAAAAAAAACTGCCGCAATGCATGAATATAGCAGAAAAATCAGCGATATTCATGCATTTTCCAACAAATGCTCTTAGCCATGTTATCCACTTCCTATTAAATAACATGGCTAAGAACTGCTCAGGGCACCATGAGGAACGCTTTCCATTTAAAAAGGGAAAAATAACATCAAAGACACTAAAATGCCTTCTAAATATGAACCCAAACAACCTATGAAGCAATGTGAAAAAAACGGCCACAATGCATGAATATAGCAGAAAAATCAGCGATATTCATGCATTTTCCAGCAAATGCTCTTAGCCATGTTATCCACTTCCAATTAAATAACATGGCTAAGAACTGCTCAGGGCCCCATGAGGAACGCTTTCCATTTAAAAAGGGAAAAATAACTTCAAAGACACTAAAATGCCTTCTAAATATGACCCCAAACAACCTATGAAGCTCTAACAGTACATATCCTGAAATTTAATTCATTTCAAAATTCGTTTTTAAACACAGCATATAAATCAATTGTATACCTGCATTCATGAAGAAATGACTAAAAATGTCCTTGAGACACATGAAAGTGTTTTCTGGAATGCCCTAGCACCATTTTTGGGACACTATTAACATGGCTAGGTAACTCCCATAATCAAAATCTAAATTTGCCAAGCACAAGTGGGAGCGTATTTACAAGACACTTGTCCCATGAGGAACACTTTACATTTTAAAAGGCGAACACAACATCTTAGACACTCAAATACCTTATAAATATGGCCCAAAACAACCTATGAAGCTCTAGCAGTACATATCTAGAAATGTAATTGATTTCTTAAATCGTTTTTAAAAGCAACATATCTGTTTCAGCTTACATAACAGACCATGAAATGGCCTCCATGTATTACAATATCTTGTGTAACTGCATGCCAGAATGTTACACCAAATATGCAATTATAATTTCTCTTTGAAACTAATTCTATTAGTATATCACTAGAGACAAAACCACATTTTAAAAACACAGCTTTCTTCATCATTTTCTCCTTAAATCATACTATTCTCTATCTAAATTAAATAAATCTTTTCTCACCTTAGCAAATATTTTTTGAGTTTTGAAAACAGTCTCAGAAATACACCAAATTGTCTTCAGCAGAAGAAAAAGGATGCACTCCAAAGGCTGCAGCTATTGAAAGCACAGAAATACAGATATTCTTTTCACATATCTCTCATATTAGCCAATCATACCTCTTCCCTCACTTTTTTCAAATCAAAACCCTTCCCCCCTCTGCCCTGTCTGCCTTGTTTCCATAGCAACCACCTCCTGGAAGACCTCTCATGTTTGCAAATTCACACAACAATGTTTCAATTGAACTCTGAACTCTCAGTGCACCTGCGTATCCAGTGCAATCTTTCATTAAATGTTTCTTCCTTGACCATTCAAATTACATCTTTCAAAGAACACATCCATGCACCCTAACTTTCTGTTTTCAGAAATGGAAATGCACCAATCACTGCTAATGAATCATTAGCATTGTAAATCCACAGTTTTTTTTCTTTAGAAACTCCTACTGTTTCAACTGCCCTTTCATTACCACACTTCATCTGACTGCAGAACAACCTTCTTCCACCATGTTTAACGTCTGGATTGTTGGACATAGTTACATCCACTGGGCTCAAAGGTATGCTGAGAGCAGAAATTTACACAACCTCAATTTACAAGATGTGGAAATTAAGTGGTTGGGCCAAAGAGGATTAAAATGTCACCAATTGATACCATTGGTGAAAACCTTTATGCATTTGCCAAAACCTGACCTGTTAATAGTGCACTGTGGAGGTAATGATTTGGGCACTTTGACAGGGGTAGGTCTGGAAATGCTTTTAAAGGACACCTTGGAGCAATTAATGGCACTTTTTCCTCAAACTGCCTTGGTATATTCCAATATATGCCAAAGACAGAAATGGAGGTGGTCCAACCAATTTTGTCCACAAATTGAGAAAGCGAGGAAGCATGTAAACAAATCTGTTTCAGCTTACATGAGAGACCATGGAATGGGCTCTCTGTACAACAATAACTTGCGTTACTACATGCAAGATATCTACAGAGGAGATGGAGTTCACTTCTCAGATGAGGGCAACAGAATTTTCATTCTGAATTTAAGACTCTGCATTGGTACCTACTTATAAGTACCTAAATGTACCATAAACCCAAAAGCTCTTCTCAGAGCTACCCTACATCTGATCACTCACAATTATTATTTTTCTCTAACTTTTTTCACTAATTTTCCACAAAATTCGCTCCCCGGAGCGCTACCCGGTTCGCTAACCGAAAGCTAACCTCGCGGAATTTTTTTAAAAAAAATTTTTTTTCCGCACATATAAGCCTCCTCAGCCACGCTCAGAAAACCTAGGGGGTCAAGATAAGTCTACCATGACCCCTTCTACCCATTCTAAACATTATTTGCCCTCCATCTTGTATCTTAATGCGAACGAAACACAAAATGGTGGACTCCCGTGACGCTTAAGGTTCGCTAACCGGGCAGCTTCCCGGAAAGCGGTCCTAAAAAAAGGCGGGAAAGTAATTTACAGAATAACGACTAGAAACACTCTCACCAAATATAGATTAGCTCATACTACATAACAATCCCTTCCATTCTCACAAATTTCATTGAAATTCCATTTAGCCATTTAGCCTGTAGACCTCTCCAAGTACCGTGAGGTAAATTACTTCACAAAACACATCTGAATTGTTGGAATTGACAACCAATGAAAATGTTACTTTCATTTTCTACTTTTATTACCTGACATTTGATTGGTTATATACCTGTATATATATAAAGGGAGAGAAGGAAACACAGCCATTTTGACTACTACTTCTTGTTGTACCTCCTATTTCAAAAGCTTCAAAAAACTTCAACTTCTTTGTGAAGGTAAGTTATAATTTAATATATTGTGCACTATGACTTAATATAGTAGACTTTTTCTGCTACATATACACTATCCCTCTGTAGTAGTAGTGTCTTGGTTAAATCACATACACTTTTTTTTAGTCCTATTTCCACTCTCATACTATACACTGCCAAAAGATAAATTCACTGATAAAAACTGCCTATCTAAAATTAATCCCAACAGTGCCCTATCTCTACTAATATATATTTTTTTAATCCAAATTTCAGGCAAAATGGAAGGCGAGCAGCAAGTTTCATTTTCGATTGAACTGAAGGAGAGCAGCCAAGACAAACTTGATGACTTTATGGATGACAGTAGAGACCACGAACTTCTACAATGTGTTGAAGCAGTAGACAACTTGCTTCAAAATGAAAAACAATTACACCCTATAATAAATTATGACATTTCTGACAATGAAATGTTAGAAAATTTAATAAAGTATGAAACACAATCATAATAAAAAAAATAAATAAATAAAGAAAACAAAAAAAAACAAGAAAAACAACAAACAATTAACATACAGTATTAGAAAAGTCTTTCATTCTTTTATCCATAAAGTTCGCTGCCCAGAAAGCTATCCGGTTCGCGAACTTGGCGCTTACCACGCAAAAAAAAATTTTTTTTTTTGGACCCTCCTAGGCCCTTTTAAAACCTCCACATGAAACCTAGGGGGTCAACGAGGATCTACTATGCCCCCTTATGGTAATTTCCCCCTTTGTTTTGGCCTCCTCTTGTCTCTCGATCCTACCGAGAGACAAGATGGCGGCCGCTCCGGACTGTTTAGAATGTTGACAGACACCGGAGGGCCAATCAGCTTCTCATCGCAAAGTTCCGTTACGCGAAAGGTTCGCGAACCGGATCGCTGCCCGGAGCGCTGTTACAGATATATATCTTGATTAAAACGTTAATTTCTCAAAATCCACTGAAGCACATATATTGAGACCTAGCAAAGGCACATCGGGCTAACAGTCCCTACAATTTTGCCAAGTTTCGTGAAAATCCATTCAGCCGTTCGGGCTAAAAGTGAGTCCAACCGCCCTATGGAAATTAACATGGGAAAAAGGCGTTTTGGGACCCCCCTTTTTTCTCGGCCCCCCCTCCACAAAACCCCCCCAAATTTTCAAGGTCTGCTCAGAAACAAAATGTGCCATTTTCCTGAAAATTTCAGCCAATTCCGTCCACGAACGCAAAAGTTATTAGGCATAGAATTTTCAGAAATCCCATAGGGAAAAAATCCTAACTATATATACCTACTGGCGACCGCCAGTAGGTAATATATATATATATATATATATATATATATATATATATATATACTACCTACTCATGTCATGAGTGATGTAATATGTGACATCATCAGCAGTGCATTGCAGGCACGCATATGTGTGTGCTGCCGGGCATCGCCAAATGACACCTTGGGCCCTTTTTCCTGCTGAAACTGCAGCTGTACCTTCACCAACCACCGCCCAACAGCCGCACCCACTGCACAACGGACAAATTCCGGCCCCACGCGCCAGCTGTATTCTGGTCAGCACAAGCTCCCTCCACAAAAATGCAGTGGAAATGTGGGACATACTCTACTCTATCGACCCCGACATCACCTTCCTCATGGAAACCTGAATGAACTCCACCTCTGCCCTAGACATCACCATCACCATCACCATCCTGGATGGCTACAAGATCATTCACAAGGACTGCATCAAAAAACTGAGTGGAGGCATCCCCATTGTACACAAAAGTACCCTCCGCCTCAATACCCACGCGGACGACCACTCGACCAACATGGAGCACCTTCACTTCCAAGTCCAGACCAACCCGAACACCACCCTCTGCAGCACCCTCATCTACAGACCCCCCGGGCCCGTCCACGCTTTGGCGACTCCATCATCGACTTCATCGCACCACACGCTCTGGCCTCCACAGAATACATCCTCCTCTGCAACTTCAACTTTCACCTGGACAACCTCAATGACAAGAACACATCGTCCCTGCTGGAGTACCTCCCCACCATCGGAATCAAACAATGGGTCTCTTCCCCCAACCCACTCAGCAGGACACACGCTCAACCCCATCTTCTCTGCCAGCGGCAACATCACCTTAAGCCACACCTCTGAGCTCCTTTGGATCGACCACCCCTGTGTCCAAACCCACCATATACCACTGCGGCCAACGCTAACCTTGCAGAAGTTGGAACAAAGTAACTGAAGAACAGCTCACCACCTCCCCCAGCAAAACCCCACCTCCGACATCTGCAGACACTAATACCTCAGCATGCAACCACCATTGATGGATCTCTAACTGCGCCAACACACTGGCTCCCCCCCCCAAAAAAAAACCAGGCAAACGACATTCCAAAAAACCCAGCTGGTTTTCTCCCGTCCTTCATGAGTCCAGACGCATCTGTAGATGGCTCGAGAAGAGATGGAGGAGCAGAAAGACCCCCAGAGGACCACTCAGCCTTCAAAAACCACTGTCATCGCACACCACCACCTCATTAGAACAAAGAAAGCGTCCCTACAAGAAAGGATCAACACCAACGTATTCAATAGTAAAGAACTTTTCGCCAAACCCAGCACAGAGACAGGAGACAACCCACCCTCCCAAGACCTCTACAGCAACCGCAGCACCTTCTTCCACTACAAGATTAAGGAGATATATGACAGCTTCAATACCCAATACCCTCTCCCCCCCGCACCACCGCACCCAATGACACCGGACCCCAGCAGACCCTGCTCAGTTGGACTCCCCTCATTGCTGACAACACCCTCAAGACCATGAAGAGCATTCTTTCTGGAGCCCCCTCAGGCCCCTGCCCGAACCACATTTTCAACAGAGCCGCCACCTCCATTGCTCCAAACTCTGCTGCACCATCAACTGCTCCATCAACTCCGCCACCTTCCTGAAAGACTGGAAACACGCAGAGATCAACCCCTTGCTGAGGAAACCCTCTGCCATCCCGAAGGACCTCAAAAACTTCAGACCCATCTCTCTGCTCCGTTTCCCAGCTAATGTCATCGAGAAGACAATCAAAATCCATCTTTCTGAGTTCATTGAAGCGAACCACATCCTGGACCTCTGCCAGTACTGCTTCTGAAGCAACCACAGCACGAGCCCGCCCTACTTGCAGCCACAGATGACATCTGCACCCTCCTCGACCAAGGTGAAACTGCAGCCCTCATCCTCCTGGACCTCTCTGCTTCCTTCAACACCATCTCTGACCGCACCCTATGCACAAGACTCCACAAAGCTGACATCCGCGACAAAGCCCTGGAATGGATCCGCTCCTTCGTCACTGGCCAAACACAGAGAATCAGACTACCACATTTGCACTCTGAACCCACAGAGATCCCAGAGCTCCTCCCTGAGCCCCACTCAACACATTCAACATCTTCGCCTATACCAATGACAAACCAGCTGATCCTCTCCATAACCAACAAACCCACTCTGCCAGGGACTACTCCTGGTGGCCCACAGACCTTGGATCCCCCCACGCCCACAAACCATGGATCCCCCCACACCCATAGACCACGCATGAAACCTCTGCATCATTCTGGACTCCAGATCAACGCAGTCTCATCATCCTGCTTCCACATGCTACATTTTCTCCGAAAGATCTTCAAGCGGCTCCCCACCGTGACCAGAAAGATGGTCACTCACACACTCATCAGCAACAAACTCAACTACAGCAACACACTCTACGCCGGCATCAATCAGAAACTCCTCTGCAGAGCATTCAGAATGCCTCCGCCACACTCACCCTCAATATACCCCGCCACGGCCACATCACTGGGCACCTGAGACAGGGGCGGCTCTATGCTCATGGTGGCCCTGTGCAGGGAGCGTTGGTGGGGGCTCCGGGCATCCTCACGGGCCACCTGAGGCTGCGCAGGAAGGTGAGCGGTGTGAGAGGGGAGCACTCCTGGGGATGGGAGAGAGGGGCTTCCACTGAGGCTAAAAGGGCTTCAATAGCACCTGAAGGGCGTCAAGAAGTTACTAGCATCCAAACGTCCATTCAGAGAAAACCACCATGAGAACCAGTGTATGTAGGATACGGCTGAGGTGCATTGGCACAGCTGTATGGTGTGTGCGTCTTCAGGGCAAGTACTGAGGTGCATTGGTAAAAGTGTGCATTTTCTGGGCCAGTGTTGAGATGCATTGGCAGAGCTGTCAGCGTCTTCAGGGTAAGTATTAAGGTGCATTGGTAGAGCTGTGCGTCCTCGGGCCAGTACTGAGGTGCATTGGTAGAGCTTTGTAGTGTGTGCATCTTTAGGGCCAGTATTGATGTGCATTGGTTGAGCTGTGTGGTGTGTGCGTCTTCAGGGCCAGGCTTGAGGTCCAGTGGTAGAGCTGTGTGGTGTGTGTGTCTTCAGGGGCAGTATAGTGGTGCATTGGTAGAGCTGTGTGGTGTGTGCGTCTTCAGGACCAGGATTTAGGTGATTGGTAGAGCTGTGTGGTGTGTGCATCTTTAGGGCCAGTATTGAGGTGCATTAGTGGAGCTGTGCATGCTCAGGGCCAGTATTGAGGAGCATTGAGAGATGTGTGCATCTTCAGGGCCACTACTGAGGAGCATTGGTAAAGCTGTGTGCTGTGTGCGTCTTCAGGACCAGTATTGAGGTGCATTGGTGAAGCTGTGCATGCTCAGGGCCAGTATTGAGGAGCATTGGTAGAGATGTGTGCGTCTTCAGAGCCAGTATTGTGGAGCATTTGTAGAGCTGTGTGGTGTGTGCATCGTCAAGGCCTGAACTGAGATTAATTGGTGGAGCTGTGCATGTTCGGGGATCACTTTTGAGGAACATTGGTAGAGCTGTGTTGTGTGTGCATCTTCAGGGCCTGAACTGAGGTTAATTGATGGAGCTGTGCATGTTCAGGGCCAGTATTGAGGAGCATTGGTAGAGCTGTGTTGTGTGTCCATCCGTAGGGCCAGTACTGAGGAGTATTAGTAGAACTGTGTTGTGTGTGCATCCTTAGGGCCAGTACTGAGGTGCATTGGTAGAGCTGTGTTGTGTGGTCAGCTTTAGGGCCAGTATAGAAGTGCGTTGGAGATGCCAGTATTGCAACACCAGGTGGAGCTACAGGTTAGGATTGAGGGACACGGGTCGAGCTTGTTGTGCACCCCAGTATTAGTAGAAAGGGGGGATTACAGTGCATTGCGGGGCTATGTGGAGTTCCTAGCCGTGGAGTGGCAGGGATGCAGAGTTTTGCAGGCAGGGAATGATATGCATGGGCAGAGCTGGGGCTGTAGAAATGAAATACAAAGTTAGTGTTATGTGCCTGGCAAGTGAGGTACATCAGCGAAGCTGCACTTGCGTCCTACTGCTAGAGTAACAGAGAATACTGTCACCATTGAGGTACATGCTTAGAGCTGCCTGTCTGCCTGTGTGCCCCATTACTAGAATAGCATACAAACTCTCAGCATTGAGGTACATGTTCAGAGCTGCCTGTCTGCCTACGTGCCCCAGTACTACTAGAATAGCATACAAACTGTCAGCATTGAGGTAAATGTGCAGAGCTGCCTGTCTGCCTACGTGCCCCAGTACTAGAATAGCATACAAACTGTCAGCATTGAGGTACATGTGCAGAGCTGCGTGCGTCTCCCAGTACTAGAATAGCATACAAACTCTCAGCATTGAGGTAGATGCTCAGAGCTGCCTGTCTGCCTGCGTGCCCCAGTACTAGAATAGCATACAAACTCTCAGCATTGAGGTACATGCTCAGAGCTGCCTGTCTGCCTGCGTGCCCCAGTACTAGAATAGCATACAAACTCTCAGCATTGAGGTACATGCTCAGAGCTGCCTGTCTGCCTGTGTGCCCCAGTACTAGAATAGCATACAAACTCTCAGCATTGAGGTACATGCTCAGAGCTGCCTGTCTGCCTGTGTGCCCCAGTACTAGAATAGCATACAAACTCTCAGCATTGAGGTACATGCTCAGAGCTGCCTGTCTGCCTGCGTACCCCAGTACTAGAATAGCATACAAACTCTCAGCATTGAGGTACATGCTCAGAGCTGCCTGTCTGCCTGCGTGCCCCAGTACTAGAATAGCATACAAACTCTCAGCATTGAGGTACATGCTCAGAGCTGCCTGTCTGCCTGCGTGCCCCAGTACTAGAATAGCATACAAACTCTCAGCATTGAGGTACATGCTCAGAGCTGACCGTCTGCCTGTGTGCCCCAGTACTAGAATAGCATACAAACTGTCAACATTGAGGTACATGTGCAGAGCTGCCTGTCTGCCTACGTGCCCCAGTACTACTAGAATAGCATACAAACTGTCAGCATTGAGGTAAATGTGCAGAGCTGCCTGTCTGCCTACGTGCCCCAGTACTAGAATAGCATACAAACTGTCAGCATTGAGGTACATGTGCAGAGCTGCGTGCGCCTCCCAGTACTAGAATAGCATACAAACTGTCAGCATTGAGGTAAATGTGCAGAGCTGCCTGTCTGCCTACGTGCCCCAGTAATAGAATAGCATACAAACTCTCAGCATTGAGGTACATGCTCAGAGCTGCCTGTCTGCCTGTGTGCCCCAGTACTAGAATAGCATACAAACTCTCAGCATTGAGGTACATGCTCAGAGCTGCCTGTCTGCCTGCGTGCCCAAGTACTAGAATAGCATACAAACTCTCAGCATTGAGGTACATGCTCAGAGCTGCCTGTCTGCCTGCGTGCCCCAGTACTAGAATAGCATACAAACTCTCAGCATTGAGGTACATGCTCAGAGCTGCCTGTCTGCCTGCGCGCCCCAGTACTTGAATAGCATACAAACTCTCAGCATTGAGGTACATGCTCAGAGCTGCCTGTCTGCCTGCGCGCCCCAGTACTAGAATAGCATACAAACTCTCAGCATTGAGGTACATGCTCAGAGCTGCCTGTCTGCCTGCGTGCCCCAGTACTAGAATAGCATACAAACTGTCAGCATTGAGGTACATGCTCAGAGCTGCCTGTCTGCCTGCCTGTGTGCCCCAGTACTAGAGTAGCATACAAACTCTCAGCATTGAGGTACATGCTCAGAGCTGCCTGTCTGCCTGCGTGCCCCAGTACTAGAATAGCATACAAACTCTCAGCATTGAGGTACATGCTCAGAGCTGCCTGTCTGCCTGCGTGCCCCAGTACTAGAATAGCATACAAACTCTCAACATTGAGGTACATGCTCAGAGCTGCCTGTCTGCCTGCGTGCCCCAGTACTAGAATAGCATACAAACTCTCAGCATTGAGGTACATGCTCAGAGCTGCCTGTCTGCCTGCGTGCCCCAGTACTAGAATAGCATACAAACTCTCAGCATTGAGGTACATGCTCAGAGCTGCCTGTCTGCCTGCGTGCCCCAGTACTAGAATAGCATACAAACTCTCAGCATTGAGGTACATGCTCAGAGCTGCCTGTCTGCCTGCGTGCCCCAGTACTAGAATAGCATATAAACTGTCAGCATTGAGGTAAATGTGCAGAGCTGCCTGTCTGCCTACGTGCCCCAGTACTAGAATAGCATACAAACTGTCAGCATTGAGGTACATGTGCAATAGCATATAAACTGTCAGCATTGAGGTACATGTGCAGAGCTGCGTGCGTCTCCAAGTACTAGAATAGCATACAAACTGTCAACATTGAGGTACATGCTCAGAGCTGCGTGCGTCTCCCAGTACTAGAATAGCATACAAACTGTCAACATTGAGGTACATGCGCAGAGCTGCGTGCGTCTCCCAGTACTAGAAGAGCATACAAACTGTCAGCATTGAGGTACATGCGCAGAGCTGCGTGCGTCTCCCAGTACTAGAATAGCATACAAACTGTCAGCATTGAGGTACATGCGCAGAGCTGCCTGCGTATCCCATAGCTGCCAAGGTTTCAGATTGCTGTGTGCGACATTTTCATAACTTCAGCGTAATTATGAGTGACATTTCAACAACTCTGAGTGGCACTTTCTCGCAACCAAAATCAAACAATGAATACGAAGGAAACATATACATATCAGAAATTGCACCCATTTGAGCAATAAGAAACTCTAAGATTTTAAAATATCTACAAAGCACCAGAAATGAAAGGGCACAACCGTACTGTCCTTGTAATGGGTCAGGTAACATTTTTTCTACTTATATACTATCTAGCCCTGGTCTGTATTGCTCCGTTTTTTTGTATTTTGGTATGATTAATGACAGCAAACATCAATATGCAAAGAAAATTCAAAGCCTGGGTAAAATACTCATACCTCACAACATATAGAAGTGGTCTCTCGTGCACCATTTCTCTCACTAAAGACATCTGATCATTTAAGTATATTTTATTGGAGAGCTGCACCTCATTTCTGGATACCGCTGTTACCTTTATAAACTGAGCTGTTAATTTAAACAGGGATGTCAAATGTCCATTGCAAACGAAAAAGACCACCGGGTCTGCGAATGTCACGTGTACATACTTACATTACTCACCGTCTTTACCCACACTCCTCCATCTCATATTATTTTTTAAGAGTTTCATGCTTAACGAAATTCCTTTTTTTTTACCCATCACGTTTTACGCTTGTACATTTCTAAACTCATTGCTGGCAGGGTTTGGCGCCGTCTATATGCTCATTGCTCATTGCACCATCAGGATTCAAGCAAACCGGGCCGACGATGGCTGAAATGCCAGAAACCGGTCCCCGGGAGCTTGTTTCCTTCTCAGTGTAAGAATTGGCTTGGTAGTTTGGTTTGCCCTGTTCCCATGATGCACTGGAACAGGGACAGACTAATTTGCATGTAGCCAGGTTCTGAGCTGGGATGGTGCAGTGAGCTAAAAAACGGTGATGGATCAAGCCCTGATCTTTTGACTGGCTGAGAGTATTCTGCTTAATTCAGAAACTCTGCCCATCACCACCCCTTGTTGTTAAATATAATGTCCTCCCTAAGCGTGGAAGGGTATACTCAGATGTGAGTCCCTTGCTCATTGCACCATCAGGATTCAAGCAAGCCGGGCCGACGACGGCTGAAATGCCAGAAACCGGTCCCCACTGTTAAAGATTAGACTGCAAACGTCAACATTATCGGCGCCATCTTGCCCCTTTCGAGCCCATTCGTGCGCGTAAGCAGCAGCCATTTTGAGCATCATGGTCTCCCGGCCCCTCGCTGATAGCCAGCGCATCTCTCTCTCTCTCTCTCTCCTAAACCTCGCAAACATCCTCCGCACGTTGACAACCCCCGCTCTCTCATGCCTTGGGTCATAAACCCCTCTTCAGCGCAGCTCCGCCACAGAATCCCATCCTGTTCCCAGCACGACACCTCCCTTCATTCCTTTCATGGTCTCAGATCCTTTTGATGCAAACCCCTTTTCCTGTGTCCCCGTTTGTCTTCCTTATTCCCAGGCCGCCACCTGGCCCTGCGGATACTGTTTATTACCCCGTACAGTAGGAAGCTTCCCCTCCCCATCAAAAGACCCTCAAGCCGATCAAAGCCCCCACCCTATGAGATCCGATCAACCCCATGCATTCCGTGAATCGGCGGAATGCCCTGCTGCGTGACAATCATCACCTGTTGTGACCGGGGTGGGGAATTCAACTGTAAATGTATGTGGGAACGGGCCTGTAGGGGAGATTCCGAGGATGTTCTTTCAAATATCAAAGTGTTGCGAGAATGTGTTACGTGCAATAAAGGTCATAAACCCTAGTATAAGAGGCCAGACCTCAGAAATGTGGTTAGAGCACCTCGTGACGATACTTGCTGTCTGAATTGATGTGTTCTCCTCCGGAGAGAATAAAATCCTCGTTTCCTGCCTTCCAGTCTCCAGCGCCTGCTTCTTCATTGATTAATATTGGTGGGTCATAGAGGCGACACCGCCGGGCAACAGAAAAGGGTCTTTGGTTACTGGTTGTCTTTGAACCCCTTTTTACAATTGGCGTCCCAAACGTGGGGCCCATCAGCGACTCGTGGATCCAGTGGGAGAGGTCCTGACGACAGAGTGAACGACTGCAACGATCGGAAGGTACCCTGTCCGATAGACCCTCGTCTGACAGCCGATCATCCGAACTTCACTGGTTCCGAACAGACCTCTCCCGAGTGATCTGCGGTCCTGACTGGGAACCATCAGGAGTGCCACGTGGATTACGAAGAGAAGAGGACGATCGGGCGCTGGATTCGGAAGACAAGAAACTGTCCATGCGGTCCGGGTAAGGTCGTGTAAACACGACGAATTGCGAAAGTGATTGATAATTGAAAGTGATTGATAATTGATGAGAAAATACTAGTATTACTTTTTGTTAATTTATTTGGAGATTCGCTGTCTGCAAACGGAGAAACAACAGGCTCTCCCTTTATAAACAGCGAAGGATAGGTACGCATCCGTCGGACCTATCTTTCTCCCCCACTGAACAATTGCCCCTCCCCCATTGATTAACTGTTATAGATTGTTTTCTGGAGATTCTCTGTCTGCAAACAGGGAAGAATAGGTCCCCTCTTTGCAGATAGTGAAAGGGTAGGTGACGCGGACCTTTGCGAGCCTACTTATTCTCCCCATTGACCATATTGATTTTTTATTTTTGACCTAACATTGATTGCTCAAGATTGGTTCACGAGGTATTCACTACCTGCAAACAACGTAGAATAGAAATATTCTGTCTAGTCTTTGCAAGCAGTGATAAGATAGGTAGTGCTGACTATTATCCCATTGTGATCCGTCATGCCTGTCTTCTCCCCACTGGTTAGTAGCCTGTTTAGCCCGGACCGCTTATTAGAGATGAACCATCCGGCTCCGCTGGAAGGCACCCCTAATAAGGACATGTTCATGAAGCATGGATTAATCGCTATAGCCTATAGCCAGCTGTGGCATAAATATACGAAAAAGGATCGAGAAAGTCAGTGGCCACTGGTAGGATCCTTTGAAGACGATAAAATAAACACACTAGAAACAGCCCTTGGTAAAAACAAGACGACGCCCACTATGCTTGACAGCTTCGGCATGTGGCGAAAAGAAGCCGAACAACGTAAAAAGAGAACTGAGAGTAGGTTGGGAAAAGAGCTGCGGAAAGCAGCCCACCTAGCGGCCCAGAAACTAGAGAAAGAGATAAAAGAAAGAGAGGATACCAAACAGAAACTAGAAATAGAAACGTCAAGCCAGTGTCTGGTTAGAACACCCTCCACGCTCTACCCTGAATTACACTCGAAACAGCGAACCAACGATGATCTGCTGCTAGGTCCTCCGATCATCCACATGCCCCCTCCATATGCCCCTTCCCAACCCTTAGCACAGCACCCACTACCCCCAGGTACAAGCGAGAGTAGCACCACGGCTTCAGCCCCCATGGCCTCTGTGCCGGCTGAACTCCTTGTATTAGATGCTACGCAAACGACAACGTTGGGCGACCCAGAGGCCCGAAGGGTTGGTCCTGCAAGAACATATAGACTAAGCAAAAATGAGCGAGCAGGGGTCGACAAGATAGCAAAGATACTGGTAGAGAAGAGGGAAGATGAAGAGTCCGTCACGGATGTGTTTAATTCTTATACAGGGAGTCACAGACGACACTTTACTGTACAACTGTGTTACCACGTCTTAAACGCATACGAGGACCGATATCAAGAAAAAGGTCCCCAGAGCCTAACGACTCTGTACCGGAAGGTCGATATCGGGGATGAGAGTGAGAGTGATGTGACGGACCTCCTTACGCGTACGCTTGAGGTTTTCCGCCACCTCACTGAACAAAAGCCGAAAATCGAATCCACAACATCCATAGCAACCGAACCACAGACTGAACGATCTAACACCATGATGCCGATACGAGAGGCTGCCCCTTACTGGGTTCCTCCACGAGGTGAAGGGACTCACGATGACGCAAACAACAAAGACGCAAAGGGACGGGTAGTGTACAATTGGGTCTACCAACCATGGGACCGGCAAGAGATTCTGACCTTCCGGAAATCTCTGCCTGACCTACGTAAAAACCCCACTGCCTTCTATACTGAGTTGGGTACAGCCCTAGGATCGACGATTATGACTCAGGCTGACATCGACTTGTTTTTCGGGTTATGTCTACCAGCTGATGTGTGGAAGCAAATCCGGAAAGTCGACCACTCTGAGCTGTTTGGACATAACTGGTCACAACTCGATGGCATAGACAGACAACGAGAACCCGGACAAAAGCCTTTGAAAGCCATTTTAGACCTCCCGGATAAAATCGTACAGAAATTAAAAACCCTGATCCCAGAAAAGAAAGTGGACTGGTCGATAGTAACGGCTTGTCGCCAGAAACCTCAGGAGGATGTATCGGAATACTTCTCCCGGTTTGAAACGGTGTTCTCCGATTACAGCGGCCAGGACCTGACCACTGCAACCGGACACCATCTGTTTGTCCAGAATTACGTTAAGGGTTTATCACCGGAGGTCTCGCAGAAACTGCAGGCCAGCGAAAGTAGTTGGGCAGCCTCCAAACCTACGGCTATCCTCCAGATGGCCCAATATTATGAACATCAGAAAAACGAAAACGATAGAACAACAGAGAGAAAGAAGAAAGATTTAAAGGAGAGGGTGATGATGGCTCAACTGCAAGGGGTGACTCTGGGACGAGACCAATACCGGGGAAACCATCAGATGAACGTCCCTAAAACTGCACCTCCCAAGGACCGTACTTCGACTCCCCACATTGGACGTACAGACATTAGAGAGGACCAGTGTGCTTTCTGTAAAGGAACGGGCCACTGGAAATCTCAGTGCCCAGTTCTTTTGGAACTCATCAGAAATAGAGATCCTAGAGATACAGCAAGCGAACCAAGAAATAGGGGACCACAGCGAGGGCCCCCAAACAACGCAACTAATGATAGATCAAGTAGGCCAAACACATTTGATCGACCCCGACAGAACCAATGCCAGCAATCTGACTACGATGATGTTCATGACTTTGCATAGGACTGCCTAGGGCAAGGGAGGGATCCAGTCGAGCTCCATGTTGACCAGCAAGGCCCTTATGTCACTGCTAAGGTCTTGGGTACAAAGTCACCATTCCTGGTAGACACTGGCGCAACACGTAGTGCATTATCTAAACGACTGATTCCAAGGGCACCCTTGTCTGGCTCACTAATAACATCGACAGGTTTCGATGGAACGCCCTCCACTAACCCTTTGTCCGCCCCGATCCTCTTTGACTTAGAAAACAACACCACTGACACTACGTTTTTGCTTTCCTCCAACAGCCCTGACGCAATTATGGGACTCGACTTATTGAAACACTTCCGAGCAACGATTAGATGTTCCCAAGATGGAGTCCGAGTTTTCCTTTACGACAATCCTGTTCTGCTTAGACATTGCCCCCCCAGACACATGTTTTCCATCACCGACGCTGACACTTCCCTGCTTGACACTCTGCCTCCGTATCTGTGGGCCAAAACGGATTCGAATGTAGGGCGCATGATGATTGACCCAGTGCACATTACTGTTCGACCAGATGCAACACTCCCAAAACTTCCACAATATCGGATATCGCCCGAGGGCGAGAAGGCATTGGTAGAAATCATCCAATCACTGATAGACGCAGGAGTGGTAGAGGAAGTGGTTAGCAACGTTTGCAACAGCCCAATCTTGCCCATCATTAAGAAACAGGGAGAAGGAGATGAGAAAGCATACCGCTTCATCATTGACCTTCGAGAGATCAACAAAGTGGTGGTACCCCAGTACCCTGTGGTCTCGGACATTACCACCATCCTGACTTTGATTCCCTCCACTGCCACCACCTTCACTGTCATTGACCTCAAAAACGCATTCTTTTCCATCCCCATCCACCCAGACAGCCGATATCTCTTCGGTTTCACCCTAAAAGCCCGCTCGTATAGGTTCTGCCGAGCACCCCAGGGCTACACAGAAAGCCCTAGCATCTACAGCCAAGCCCTCAAGAGACAACTGGATCAAGTCCAGTTACCCGATGGAGTGGTGTTAGTGCAATATGTCGATGACATCCTCTTGGCAGCCGACACCACTCCACTAGCTGTCACAGCCACCATTCAACTCCTGCACTTCCTTGCAGAAAATGGCCACAAGGTCTCTAAGAAGAAGTTGCAATTCTGCCAACCCCAGGTCACTTACCTAGGCCACCTTTTGTCCAAAGACGGAAGGAAACTGACTCCTGACCGAATCCAAACCATTCTCGACACCCCCATCCCTAGGACCCAGAAACAAGTCCGCTCCCTACTAGGCCTCACCTCCTTCTGCCGACAGTGGTTACCCAACTTTAGCCTCGTAGTAAAACCACTGCTTTCACTGCTAGCTAAGGATATCCCTTTCCCACTCCCTTGGACCCCTGAGTGTCAGGCTTCCTTCATGCAACTACGAGATGCCCTTTGCTCGGCCCCTGTGTTGGGTACCCCCGATTACACAAAGCCCTTCTCCCTTTACACTCACGAAAGGGAGGGGTGCGCTTTATCTGTCCTGACCCAGTCCATCGGCTCAAAGCAGCGACCATGCGCTTACTTCTCAGCCACCCTTGATCCTGTAGCCAGAGCCCTGCCTGCTTGCCTTCGAGCCGTAGCTGCTGCTGCGATCTCTATCCGACAGAGTGAGGGGATCGTGCTCTCGAATTCCCTCACAGTACTGGTACCCCATGCAGTTGACACCCTCCTAAACCAAACCAAAACGCAACACCTGACGAGTGCACGACTGACTGGATACGAACTGACTCTGCTCGCACCCCACATCACTCTGAAGAGATGCACCACACTGAACCCAGCAACCCTGCTGCCCTTACCAGAAAACGATCCCAATGTGCACCCTGTACACGACTGTGTGACCCTCACAGACGAACAGACCAGAAGTAGGGTTGACCTCAGAGACACGGCCCTTCCCGACCCCGACGGAGAGCTGTGGGTGGACGGTTCTTGCATCAAACTCCCCGATGGCACCACTTCAGCTGCCTATGCAGTCACCACGGCTCGAACTGTAGTCGAGACAGCCCGCATAACGCAACGATCTGCCCAGGCAGCGGAACTGATTGCCCTGACACGGGCCTGTATTCTAGCAGCAGGAACCACAGCAAACATTTACACCGACAGCCAGTATGCCTTTGGGGTGGTTCACCATTTTGGGCTCCTTTGGAGGGAGAGGGGATTCTTGACCTCACACGGCACCCCCATTTTGCACGGGGATCTAGTCTCCGCCTTGATCGAAGCCGTCCTTCTCCCCAAAAGGCTTGCAGTCATCAAATGCCAGGCACACAAAAGGGTGACAGACATTATTGGACAGGGAAATGCACTAGCCGACATCACTGCCCGAACGACAGCTGAAAATAGGACGACAACACGCATGTACGCGACCAGGTCACAAGCAGAAAAATGGTCTGACGCTAGGGACACTATTAGAGACATTCAAATGGCTAGCACACAACACGAACTGACTGAATGGACACGGGTGGGATTGAAAGATGACGAAGGCTGCTGGCGGACAAAAGACACAAACAAATGGTTGCTACCTGACTCGTATCTGATTCCCATACTGACTATGGCACACTCCCCTGCCCACATAGGATCAGCCCCCATGGTTGAACTTGTCTCCAGAGTTTGGCACAATGATAAGATCACAGAGTCCGCCAAGCGCCTGGTCCAACAATGCTTGATATGCCTGCAACACAATCCCGGGAAAGGAACTGTAGTACCCCGGGGAGGGTTTGGGGTCCCAAATCACCCGTTTGAAGTCCTGCAGATGGACTACATCCAACTAGACAGATGTCAAGGCCTGAAATATGTACTTGTTGTGGTAGGCGCATTTAGCAAATGGGTGGAAGCATACCCAACCCGTGACAACACTGCTATGGTCACAGCAAAAGTACTGTTAAAGGAGTTTTTCCCCCGTTACGGCCTTTGTCGAATTTTGTGGAGCGACAATGGCCCCCACTTCGTAGCCGAAGTTATCCAACTCATTTTGAAGGGGTTGGGTGTAAAACAAAAGTTCCACGCAGTCTTCCACCCCCAATCTGCCGGACTAGTTGAACGACATAACGCCACACTGAAACTAAAATTGGCCAAAATAGTGGCTACCACAGGACTGAAATGGCCAGACGCACTCCCCCTGGCATTGCTCTCAATGCGTTCCACCCCTACCAAACACCACTTGACACCATACGAGGTTGTATTCGGCCGGCCTATGAATGTCTGGTCTGCACCGAAACCAACTTCCATTCATGACGTCCCGGACGTCCTAATGTCTGATTACTTATGCCAGTTGACTAAAACACTGTCTGTTATCCATCAACAGGTGCTGCATGCCATCCCTGACACTTCCAGGGGTCCCGGACACACCATCCAGCCTGGGGATTTCGTCCTGATCCGGAACTTCCAGCGTGCCAAGAGTCTGGAACCCCGGTGGACGGGCCCCTGGCAAGTCCTCATCACCACCCGAACAGCACTTCGAGTGGAGGGAAAACGCAACTGGCTGCATGCACACCACTGTAAGAAGGTCTCCTCGACCCTGACCTCGACCGAAAACATCGACAACCAAGAAGAGCTCCTGAACAAGGACCGACCGTCACTAACCTGCTATCCTGATACCGAAACGCTTGAACTTTCAAAATTCTCTGATCCCACTGTGCCATCGAGAGAAGGGTATTTCCTGCGTCGAAAGGAGGGAGCCTCGGCTAAGTAGACCACGGACTGAGTTAAATCTCAGAACGGTGACCTAAACACTACCAAGGGTTACCCGGAGAGAAGCAAAACAAAATCTGTGGTTCTGCCCGCTACCGAGCACCTTGAAGATGATGGAAGCGCCAGATAAGAAGATGATGGAAGCACCAAATAAGAAGATGATGAAGGCAACAGGAAATACCCACCACAGAAACCCAAAAGCAGACAGACTCCACAGCTCAAAGACAATTGCACTCTTCATCACAATCCTTTTCTGCTTTCTCCTCATGACCACACTCTGGATTGTGGAAGAAAATGCACCTGCTCACGAAACATTCCTGACCACTGCTCAGCCTACCATCATGAAGGAACATTATCTGATTTCGCTCTCTCCCCAACTCAGAGAGAGGCGAAAGGAATTTTGGAATAACTCTTTCGTACAACTACTTCACCAGCACAACCTCGCCACCAATGCCACCAACTGTTGGATCTGTGGGTTGCTACCCCACGCCACTGGACACTCGATACCATTCATCCCTTCACCATTCTCAGTTCACGGCTCCTGTCTTGCTTGGCTGATGCTTCTGCAAGAAAGCTTTAAGGACAATGCCACCTCCAGCAAAACCGTAACGCATTTCTACCACGGGGTCTGGCGGAACAGAACAAAGACACACTTCTGCCCGCAGACCACCAACAACACAATCCACTTGGACATCCCGGCTAAAGAACAAATCGAAATGCAAGTGTTCAATAATCCAACCAGAACCACCTTCTCCTACCTGCGAAAACGAACGGCTGCCACTCTGACTGTGGCCCTGTCAGTCATCAACGTCACCGGCCACATGTGCATGGAAGGGCTTGGGACTCAGCTGGTAGGCCACAGTGCTTGCCGGTTTTCCAGAACTCTGGACTCCACCGACCCACCTTCCTTTGTGGCATCTCCAAACACGTATTTCGTCTGCGGCACGAAGGCTTACACCTGGCTCCCCAAAGGCTGGGGGGGCACTTGTTTCATTTCCTTCATCCTTCCTCCGACTTATGTGGCACCAGCAAATCATCACAGACAAAAACGAGCCAAAGACATTGAACAAGCCGACTCAACAGGAGCGCAGTTCCTCGATGCTATGAAGGGACTTGTCCCCCTCTGGGGCCCGATGGCGAACAGCCGTGCCATCCGACATCTGACTCAAGCAGTTGAGACAACAATGAACATCACGGCTGGTATCCTTGCTAACAACACCGCTGAACTTCAAGCGGTCCGCTTGGTGGCCCTCCAGAACCGCCTTGTCCTAGATGTGGTTCTTGCGGATCGTGGTGGAGCATGTCGCATTATTGGGTCCAGCTGCTGTACGTACATACCGGACAACTCACCCTCAGTGTACAAAGCCATCGAACATCTTCATAGGCTCTCTTCGGAAGTCCACCAAGAACAAGAAGAATGGTCGCTTGGTGGTTGGTTCTGGAGCACCGTTAAGAACTGGGGCTGGAGACTATTCACCATTATCCTGATTCCTATAGTTGTAATATGCGGTCTATGCTTAGGAATTCAATGTCTGCCACCTCTGTGTACATTATGCGTAAATTGTATTTGCCCTAAGACTGTGGACTTTGGGAACGAACATATGAGAGCAATATATGATGCCGAGGTTAGGAATTTGATGAAGATTGACATTGAGTAAGCAAGTTGGCTAAGATATGTTGAAAAGGGAGGACTGTTAAAGATTAGACTGCAAACGTCAACATTATCGGCGCCATCTTGCCCCTTTCGAGCCCATTCGTGCGCGTAAGCAGCAGCCATTTTGAGCATCATGGTCTCCCGGCCCCTCGCTGATAGCCAGCGCATCTCTCTCTCTCTCTCTCTCCTAAACCTCGCAAACATCCTCCGCACGTTGACAACCCCCGCTCTCTCATGCCTTGGGTCATAAACCCCTCTTCAGCGCAGCTCCGCCACAGAATCCCATCCTGTTCCCAGCACGACACCTCCCTTCATTCCTTTCATGGTCTCAGATCCTTTTGATGCAAACCCCTTTTCCTGTGTCCCCGTTTGTCTTCCTTATTCCCAGGCCGCCACCTGGCCCTGCGGATACTGTTTATTACCCCGTACAGTAGGAAGCTTCCCCTCCCCATCAAAAGACCCTCGAGCCGATCAAAGCCCCCACCCTATGAGATCCGATCAACCCCATGCATTCCGTGAATCGGCGGAATGCCCTGCTGCGTGACAATCATCACCTGTTGTGACCGGGGTGGGAAATTCAACTGTAAATGTATGTGGGAACGGGCCTGTAGGGGAGATTCCGAGGATGTTCTTTCAAATATCAAAGTGTTGCGAGAATGTGTTACGTGCAATAAAGGTCATAAACCCTAGTATAAGAGGCCAGACCTCAGAAATGTGGTTAGAGCACCTCGTGACGATACTTGCTGTCTGAATTGATGTGTTCTCCTCCGGAGAGAATAAAATCCTCGTTTCCTGCCTTCCAGTCTCCAGCGCCTGCTTCTTCATTGATTAATATTGGTGGGTCATAGAGGCGACACCGCCGGGCAACAGAAAAGGGTCTTTGGTTACTGGTTGTCTTTGAACCCCTTTTTACAATGGGAGCTTGTTTCCTTCCCAGTGTAAGAATTGGCTTGGTAGTTTGGTTTGCCCTGTTCCCATTATGCACTGGGACAGGAACAGACTAATTTGCATATAGCCAGGTTCTGAGCTGGGATGGTGCAGTGAGCTAAAAAACGGTGTTGGATCTAGCCCGGATCTCTTGACTGGGTGAGAGTATTCTGCTTAATTCAGAAACTCTGTCCATCACCACCCCTTGTTGTTAAATATTATGTCCACCCTAAGCGTGGAAGGGTATACTCAGATGTGAGTCCCTTGCTCATTGCACCATCAGGATTCAAGCAAACCGGGCCGACGACGGCTGAAATGCCAGAAACCGGTCCCCGGGAGCTTGTTTCCTTCCCAGTGTAAGAATTGGCTTGGTAGTTTGGTTTGCCCTGTTCCCATTATGCACTGGGACAGGAACAGACTAATTTGCATATACCAGGTTCTGAGCTGGGATGGTGCAGTGAGCTAAAAAACAGTGTTGGATCTAGCCCGGATCTCTTGACTGGGTGAGAGTATTCTGCTTAATTCAGAAACTCTGTCCATCACCACCCCTTGTTGTTAAATATTTTGTCCACCCTAAGCGTGGAAGGGTATACTCAGACGTGAGTCCCTTGCTCATTGCACCATCAGGATTCAAGCAAGCCGGGCCGACGACGGCTGAAATGCCAGAAACCGGTCCCCGGAAGCTTGTTTCCTTCCCAATGTAAGAATTGGCTTGGTAGTTTGGTTTGCCCTGTTCCCATCATGCACTGGGACAGGAACAGACTAATTTGCATATAGCCAGGTTCTGAGCTGGGATGGTGCAGTGAGCTAAAAAACGGTGTTGGATCTAGCCCTGATCTCTTGACTGGGTGAGAGTATTCTGCTTAGTTCAGAAACTCTGTCCATCACCACCCCTTGTTGGTAAATATTTTGTCCACCCTAAGCGTGGAAGGGTATACTCGGATGTGAGTCCCTTGCTCATTGCACCATCAGGATTCAAGCAAGCCGGGCCGACGACGGCTGAAATGCCATAAACCGGTCCCCGGAAGCTTGTTTCCTTCCCAGTGTAAGAATTGGCTTGGTAGTTTGGTTTGCCCTGTTCCCATCATGCACTGGGACAGGAACAGACTAATTTGCATATAGCCAGGTTCTGAGCTGGGATGGTGCAGTGAGCTAAAAAACGGTGTTGGATCTAGCCCTGACCTCTTGACTGGGTGAGAGTATTCTGCTTAATTCAGAAACTCTGTCCATCACCACCCCTTGTTGTTAAATATTTTGTCCACCCTAAGCGTGGAATGGTATACTCAGATGTGAGTCCCTTGCTCATTGCACCATCAGGATTCAAGCAAGCCGGGCCGACGACGGCTGAAATGCCAGAAACCGGTCCCCGGAAGCTTGTTTCCTTCCCAGTGTAAGAATTGGCTTGGTAGTTTGGTTTGCCCTGTTCCCATCATGCACTGGGACAGGAACAGACTAATTTGCATATAGCCAGGTTCTGAGCTGGGATGATGCAGTGAGCTAAAAACAGTGTTGCATCTAGCCCTGATCTCTTGACTGGGTGAGAGTATTCTGCCTAATTCAGAAACTCTGTCCATCACCACCCCTTGTTGTTAAATATTTTGTCCACCCTAAGCGTGGAAGGGTATACTCAGATGTGAGTCCCTTGCTCATTGCACCATCAGGATTCAAGCAAGCCGGGCCGACGACGGCTGAAATGCAAGAAACCAGTCCCCGGAAGCTTGTTTCCTTCCCAGTGTAAGAATTGGCTTGGTAGTTTGGTTTGCCCTGTTCCCATCATGCACTGGGACAGGAACAGACTAATTTGCATATAGCCAGGTTCTGAGCTGGGATGGTGCAGTGAGCTAAAAAACGGTGTTGGATCTAGCCCTGATCTCTTGACTGGGTGAGAGTACTCTGCTTAATTCAGAAACTCTGTCCATCACCACCCCTTGTTGTTAAATATTTTGTCCACCCTATGCGTGGAAGGGTATACTCAGATGTGAGTCCCTTGCTCATTGCACCATCAGGATTCAAGCAAGCCGGGCCGACGATGGCTGAAATGCCATAAACCGGTCCCCGGAAGCTTGTTTCCTTCCCAGTGTAAGAATTGGCTTGGTAGTTTGGTTTGCCCTGTTCCCATCATGCACTGGGACAGGAACAGACTAATTTGCATATAGCCAGGTTCTGAGTTCGGATGGTGCAGTGAGCTAAAAAACGGTGTTGGATCTAGCCCTGATCTCTTGACTGGGTGAGAGTATTCTGCTTAATTCAGAAACTCTGTCCATCACCACCCCTTGTTGTTAAATATTTTGTCCACCCTAAGCGTGGAAGGGTATACTCAGATGTGAGTCCCTTGCTCATTGCACCATCAGGATTCAAGCAAGCCGGGCCGACGACGGCTGAAATGCCAGAAACCGGTCCCCGGAAGCTTGTTTCCTTCCCAATGTAAGAATTGGCTTGGTAGTTTGGTTTGCCCTGTTCCCATCATGCACTGGGACAGGAACAGACTAGTTTGCATATAGCCAGGTTCTGAGCTGGGATGGTGCAGTGAGCTAAAAAACGGTGTTGGATCTAGCCCTGATCTCTTGACTGGGTGAGAGTATTCTGCTTAATTCAGAAACTCTGTCCATCACCACCCCTTGTTGTTAAATAGTCTATATGCGCATCAGCATGCATTGTCCTCCCTCCTGCACGCATTGCCTTAACCTCGCATTCCTACCCTGCCACGCTTCACCATCCCCGGACTGGAAGTTAGTAAAAGTGGAATCCGGTGTTGGAGGCCGCCAAATCCTGCCAAGTGTCACGAATATGTATGATTCCGATCGTGGTAGATCCGATCCTCGTTGTGGCTGCCCCTGGGGTCTGGCGGCCCTGTGCAGGTGCACACTTTGCACATGCCTAAGGCAGGCCCTGCCTGAGACCTCCACTGGCTCCCAGTCAACAAAAGAATCTGCTTCAAGCTCCTCCTACAAAGCCCTACACGACATGGGACCTGCGTACCTCAACCACCGCCTCGCATTACACTCACCCACCAGACTCCTCCGCTCTGCCCAAGTGGCCCTGGCCACGTTTCCGCAAGACCACGGCCGGAGGACGATCCTTCTACTACCTCGCAGCAAAAACCTGGAACGCCCTGCATTTCCACCTCAGGTAATCATCATCACCGCCTCAATTCAGAAAGGACCTCAAGACTTGGGTCTTTGACTGAACCACAGTGCCTTTTAAGGATCAGCAGTCCCCCTACCAGCGCCCTGAGACCCTTACGGGTGAGTAGTCATGCTTTTCAAGTCACATGATTGATTGAGTGACTCATGTGTCAAGGGTTGCTTTTATTCAATTCAAAGCTGTGATACAGTGCCTGGAATGGTACAACACTTTGGTTATTTTATTTCTTGGCATGGATGGCACTAGCTAATCCTGTGTGTAAAGACTTTGCTGTAAAAATGACAGAAGACAGGGCCTGATTACAAATTTGGCAGTTCAATGGACTGCCAAACCCATGTGGCAGTGCGGCTACCGGCAGTCCTCCTTCCATATTATGAGTTTGATGGTCGGACCTCCGTAGGACCGTTGTTACCACAAGGTTACAAGATCCCTGTCCGTCTTGCAGCGACTGAGGCCCGCAATATGCTGGTGGTGCCGCTGCGGCACCGCCAAGCATATTACGAGATTCCTGACCGCTACAGTTTTCATGGCGGTGAGCCCACTATGAAAAGTGTGGTGGTGAGGAAACTAAGGGGGCCCTACGTGGCCCCCTGTTGCCTCTGGGCCAAGAGACACATGCAGGGGGGCACATGGTTTGCACACCTGTCTGTATGCACCCCGTGTTTTAGCACGGCATGGACTTCACAGTCCATGCCATGCTGGAAAATGCTGTGGCGGTTGCATGCTGCCTCCTTTCTAAGGCTCACTGCCATGGGTCAGCTAACCTCCGCAGGACTGCCTGACATGTATTTCAATCAGAATATGGTGGGCAGCTAGACTTCGGGTTTGGTGGTCTTGGAGTATGGCGCTGGCGTGGCAGCCCACTCCAAGACCGCCAAACTTGTAATGAGGCCCTTAGTCACTTTATAGCTTGGAGTGGATGGAACTGTAGAAATCCTATACTTATAAATGGACATTTGAGGTGAGCAGGTTTGGGGGTGTTGTAGAGTGCTCCATAGAAAGGAACTGCACTCCATGTAAACTTGGGAACTACCCAGAGTTCCCTACTTACTCTTTTATGTAATTTAGACATCCTGAAACGATAAAGATATATACATATGTGTGCACGCCCATGTATATGGATTTATATGTGTGTGTGTTTCTTTTTATTTTGTACATGAGAACCTTTTTTTATTCCTTCCTTCCCTTTACGTCATCTACCCCCTTCCTAAACCCTGAAAGCACCATTACCTCCCTTTATCTCTACCCACCTCGAAATCCAAAAATAATTCTTACCTCCCTTTACCTCCAACCACCTTTAAACCCTAAAATCCTCCTTTCCTCCTTTTATCTCTACGCACACATAAAAAATTATGTTATTTACAAAAATACTCACCTATTTGATAAGTACGGTGTGACAAATGTAGAAATACTTACCTGCATTGCAAATAGATGCACGTAATGGATGCATGATAAAGACTTGTTCCTTGTTTTATATTCTGTTAAATATCTGTTATTATTTGTAGTTGATTCAATGTAGTCCTCATTATATCATTTCAGGCTATGTAAAATTAATTTCAATATGTAATATTAATTTTAAAGCAAATCAACATAAGTTCATTGCAAGCCATATTCATTGGGACAGGTGTCATATTCATTTAAATATGGCTTGTGTTCATTTCGATATGTGGTTATTAATTTCAAAGCATGTTACCTTTATCTTAAATAGTTTCATATTCATTTAAAAAATGCCATATTCATTTTAATAAATGTCATATTCCTTTTGATGTGGATATATTCATTTTAACAGGTGCCATATTCATTTCAAAGTGGTTCATATTCATCTTAACATATGTCATATTCCTTTCAATGAATGCCATATTCATTTCAATGGATGTCAGATTCACCTCAACACTTGTCATAATCATTTTAACATGGCACACATTCATTTCAACATAGGTCATATTCATTTCAATACATGACATATCCATTTTGATGTGTATCATATTCATTTCAAAGCATAACATATTGATTTTGACAAGTTTAATTTTATTTTCACTGTTGGTCATATTCATTTTAAGACATTTTAAATCAATTTCAATGGGGCTCATAGTCATTTCAATGCATGTCCTATTCATCTTAGCATATATCATATTGCTTTCAATGGATGTCTCATTCAAAATAACAAATTGTATATTCATTTTAACATAAATTATATCCATTTCAACACGTATCATAATCATGTCAATGTGTATCAAATTACTTTCAAAGCAAGCTGTATTCATTTTGATTTTACTCGTATTAATTTTAAAACATGGCAAATTCAGTTCAATAGACCTCATATTCATTTCAACTTCTTTCATATTGATTTTAACATGTATCATATTCCTTTGAATATGTAGCATAATAATTTCAATGCATGTCATATTAATTTTGACAAAAGCCATGAGAATTTCAGCTTTGTTCATACTCATTTTAAGGCATGTTCAATTCACTTCAATTGGGCTTATATTCATTTCAACACAAGCCATGTTCATTTGAAGAACATCTCCTTTTCATTTCTGTATATCTCATTCATTGCAATCTAGGTAATATTCATTTCAACTTAGTTTATATTCATTACACGATGTGTTACATTCATTTCAGTGTATGGTATTACAATTTCAATATGCATTATATACTTTTCAGAATATAATATATTCATTTCAATAACTTATATTCATTTCAATCTGTCATTTTCATTTTATTATATGTCATATTCCTTTTGGCATATGTTAGTCATTTCAAGGAATGTCCCATTCTTTTTGATGTATATTGCATTTGTTTCACTGATTGCTATATTGTTTATAGCGAGGGTCATATTCATAAAAGTATCATTGATGTATATTTCAATATGTCTGTTATTCATTTCAGAGTGTGTGTTATCCATATTAATCACTAAGAAGTATATTCACTCTGCCAGGTGTCATATTTACCTTGACATATATTATATTCATTCTGGTGTGTGTCATAATCATTTTGCATCACGACATGCATTTCAGGAGGTGTCGTATATGGGGATCTGTAATTTTGACGTGAACGGCTTTCCATAATAGTCGGCTCCCCCCGTAGTTTGTGAGATTGCAGCGCAGTGAGACGACGCGCGGAACAAGTCTGCGCGCTCAGTAATGCAACAAGGAACACATAAGGATTAATAAAGAAAAAACGCGACGCTTTGGTGCATCTCACCACCACACTTATCTTCCACGAATTGTTTCGTCTCAACTTCATGAGGAAAAGGAAATAAGGAAACTAGCAGAACAATAAAGCGATGACTATCATAACCCTTTGACGATCTGCGCAGGCGTCGGCCCCAGTCATGGCGATTAGAAGGAATTTAAGCAGTTTGTTAAAACGAGGGAAATGAGTAAAACTAACTCTTATGGTCGCAACGACGGAATGATGCATTTCAGCAGGAACCCGCAGCAGATGTTGAAAAAGGACGTCACTGAGTTTTATTGGCAGCAACACTACTTTGGTGTCATGTGGGAATAGACAGGCAATGGCAAATACCATTATGTGAAGGATGGAACAAATGCATTGTGGGATGTGTAGTTGTGTGGGGAAGGGGGAAGAGTTTAGAGTCCGTCGTTTAGCTTTGTTTTTAATTCCGGTACGGATGTGGTTAGTCTCACCTGGGGGTGGTTTTAGAGGGCGGGAACATATAAAAACGGGCCCTTCTCTGATAGAATGTGTTCATGCTTAAAGCGAGGCACGGCATGCTGAGTAACAACATGAAGATGTAATAAAGATCGTCACGTTTGTTTCATTAAGTGAGGAGTATTGAAAAGGGACCAGACGTCATGGTAAGCATGATCTCGCTTGGGGTAGTCTGAACCCCGATGAACTGATGGTTACAATCACTCGCAAGTTAGGGAGAATACCGGAGGCAAATCATCTTTAAACCCAGGGTTGGAAAGAACGCAGGTATCACGGGATTTGCTAGTTCTTCTAAGAATTGTTTTCAGTGTGTGGGTATGATTAAATCGTAACTTTTTGAATTTGCAATTGAGGGCGATCAATAATTTCATGTATAACAGATGGACTCAGTTTCATGTGAAATTCTGTTTTTATTTATGTTAAGAGCATTTTTTCGCCAAAATAGATGGACTAAATATTCGTGTTAATTTCATTCTTTTAAATGCCCCTGACGAAGGGAATATCTTCCCGAAATGCATTGGGTTGTTTTTAAATAAATCATGACATGAGGAACGCTACCTGTGCTTTTGAAGTTTTATGAAAGTAACACCAAACAGCGAATATGAATAAAACGAATCGAATAAATAAGGTGAAAAAAGAAGAATGGAATGAAAAATAATTGATTAAATTGAAGATTTTCAAAAATGGTTTGATTCTTTGGATTCATGGCCTCGGTGGCCGCGCACCTTGGTGGATCCTATGTCGGCTCCCCCGTAATTTATGGCATTGCAGCGCAGTGAGACGAAGCGCGGAAGAAGTGTGCTCGCTCAGTAATGCAACAAGGAATAAATAAGGATTAATAGAGAAGAAACGTGATGCTTTGGTGTGGATCTCACCACCCCACGTATCTTCCATGACATTCTCTTTTGCCACAGGGCAGCGCCGCAGGAGGACGTGTGGTGCTGCTCTATGCCTCAAGTTTGTGAACGAAACCCTCAGTGTCTTACAGATTCTTATCTCTGCCTCATCATGACCTCTGAACCCGGTCCCTGCCTCTCCTTATAGGCCACGATGCTTGACTTTCATGGTGCAGAGCAGTGACGTCAGCTCCCAGGCACCACCTACCATCCTGTGCCCATCCTGAGGTACCCTGAGGAACCATCCCAAGTGCGGTGAATAACATGGGCGTCTGCAGACAGCCTGGCAGCACAGGGGTGGCAGAGAGCAGAGTCACTTTAAGAGGAAAGACAAGATGTCCTGGGCGTCGCTCCCTGCAGTATGTAAAGTAGCAGACAGTCCTGTTTTCTTGATTACGGTTATGCCTAAGGCATGAAGAGAGGTAAGCTTTTGACCTATGAGTAATGCTCTAAAATTAAACACATTTCCTCGTAAGCCTAGAGGGAGGCAACGGGCACAGAGAGCTGAGGTACACAGGGAGTTAGACATCAACAACTTAGTCACAGATGAAGAGGGCACCTAGAACTGAGATACACAGGGTGTTAGACATCACCAAGCAAGCCAGAGAGGCAGCAGCCACAGAGAGCTGAGATACACAGGGAGTTAGACATCACCAACCTAGCCAGAGAGGCAGCAGGTGCAGAGAGCTGAGATACACAGGGAGTTAGACATCACCAACCAAGTGCGGTGAATAAAATGTGCGTCTGCAGACAGTCTGGCAGCACAGGGGTGGCAGAGTGCAGGGTCACTCTAAGTGGAAAGACAAGATGTCCTGGGCGTAGCTCCCTGCAGTATGTAAAGTAGCAGACAGTCCTGTTTTCTTGATGACGGTTATGCCTAAGGCATGAAGAGAGGTAAGCTTTTGACCTATGAGTAATGCTCTAAAATTAAACACATTTCCTCGTAAGCCTGCAGAGAGGCAACGGGCACAGAGAGCTGAGATACACAGGGAGTTAGACATCAACAACCAAGCCACAGAGGAAGAGGGCACCTAGAACTGAGATACACAGGGTGTTAGACATCACCAAGCAAGCCAGAGAGGCAGCAGCCACAGAGAGCTGAGATACACAGGAGTTAGACATCACCAACCAAGCCAGAGAGGCAGCAGGTGCAGAGAGCTGAGATACACAGGGCGTTAGACATCTCCAACCTAGCCAGAGAAGCAGCAGCCACAGAGAGCTGAGATACACAGGAGTTAGACATCTCCAACCTAGCCAGAGAGGCAGCAGCCACAGAGAGCTGAGATACACAGGAGTTAGACATCACCAAGCAAGCCAGAGAGGCAGCAGCCACAGAGAGCTGAGATACACAGGGAGTTAGACATCTCCAACCTAGCCAGAGAGGCAGCAGGTGCAGAGAGCTGAGATACACAGGGAGTTAGACATCACCAAGCAAGCCAGAGAGGCAGCAGCCACAGAGAGCTGAGATACACAGGGAGTTAGACATCACCAACCAAGCCAGAGAGGCAGCAGCCACAAAGAGCTGAGATACACAGGGAGTTACACATCTCCAACCTAGCCAGAGAGGCAGCAGGTGCAGAGAGCTGAGATACACAGGGTGTTAGACATCACCAAGCAAGCCAGAGAGGCAGCAGGTGCAGAGAGCTGAGACACACAGGGAGTTAGACATCACCAACCAAGCCAGAGAGGCAGCAGCCACAGAGAGCTGAGATACACAGGAGTTAGACATCTCCAACCTAGCCAGAGAGGCAGCAGCCACAGAGAGCTGAGATACACAAGGAGTTAGACATCACCAAGCAAGCCAGAGAGGCAGCAGCCACAGAGAGCTGAGATACACAGGAGTTAGACATCTCCAACCTAGCCAGAGAGGCAGCAGGTGCAGAGAGCTGAGATACACAGGGAGTTAGACATCACCAAGCAAGCCAGAGAGGCAGCAGGTGCAGAGAGCTGAGACACACAGGGAGTTAGACATCACCAACCAAGCCAGAGAGGCAGCAGCCACAGAGAGCTGAGATACACAGGAGTTAGACATCTCCAACCTAGCCAGAGAGGCAGCAGGTGCAGAGAGCTGAGACACACAGGGAGTTAGACATCACCAACCAAGTGCGGTGAATAAAATGTGCGTCTGCAGACAGCCTGGCAGCACAGGGGTGGCAGAGTGCAGGGTCACTCTAAGTGGAAAGACAAGATGTCCTGGGCGTAGCTCCCTGCAGTATGTGAGTTAGCAGCCAGACCTGTTTACTTGTTTAGGGTTATGTCTAAAACATGGAGAGAGGTAAGCTTTTGACCTATGAGTAATGCTCTAAAATTAAACACATTTCCTCGTAAGCCTGCAGAGAGGCAACGGGCACAGAGAGCTGAGGTACACAGGGAGTTAGACATCACCAACCAAGCCAGAGAGGCAGCAGCCACAAAGAGCTGAGATACACAGGGAGTTAGACATCTCCAACCTAGCCAGAGAGGCAGCAGGTGCAGAGAGCTGAGATACACAGGGAGTTAGACATCTCCAACCTAGCCAGAGAGGCAGCAGGCACAGAGAGCTGAGATACACAGGAGTTAGACATCTCCAACCTAGCCAGAGAGGCAGCAGCCACAGAGAGCTGAGATACACAGGAGTTAGACATCACCAAGCAAGCCAGAGAGGCAGCAGCCACAGAGAGCTGAGATACACAGGAGTTAGACATCTCCAACCTAGCCAGAGAGGCAGCAGGTGCAGAGAGCTGAGATACACAGGGAGTTAGACATCACCAAGCAAGCCAGAGAGGCAGCAGGTGCAGAGAGCTGAGACACACAGGGAGTTAGACATCACCAACCAAGCCAGAGAGGCAGCAGCCACAGAGAGCTGAGATACACAGGAGTTAGACATCTCCATCCTAGCCAGAGAGGCAGCAGCCACAGAGAGCTGAGATACACAGGGAGGTAGACATCACCAAGCAAGCCAGAGAGGCAGCAGCCACAGAGAGCTGAGATACACAGGAGTTAGACATCTCCAACCTAGCCAGAGAGGCAGCAGGTGCAGAGAGCTGAGATACACAGGGAGTTAGACATCACCAAGCAAGCCAGAGAGGCAGCAGCCACAGAGAGCTGAGATACACAGGGAGTTAGACATCACCAACCTAGCCAGAGAGGCAGCAGCCACAGAGAGCTGAGATACACAGGGAGTTAGACATCTCCAACCAAGCCAGAGAGGCAGCAGCCACAGAGAGCTGAGATACACAGGGAGTTAGACATCACCAACCAAGTGCGGTGAATAACATGTGCGTCTGCAGACAGTCTGGCAGCACAGGGGTGGCAGAGTGCAGGGTCACTCTAAGTGGAAAGACAAGATGTCCTGGGCGTAGCTCCCTGCAGTATGTGAGTTAGCAGCCAGACCTGTTTACTTGTTTAGGGTTATGCCTAAGGCATGAAGAGAGGTAAGCTTTTCACCTATGAGTAATGCTCTAAAATTAAACACATTTCCTCGTAAGCCTGCAGCCCCTGCATTGCTTATTATCAACGGTTCTAGTATTCATTCCCCCTCAGGCCTCTTTCCCTCACCCTCAGATACGACTGCCCCTCCCACTGAAGGTTCAGTTTCATCCCTGCTTTCTCCCTTTCTCACAGTTTTTTTAGATTTGTTGCTCCTTTCCACCCCTTTTCTGCTCTTCTCTCTCATGTTCAGCTCTACAATGAATGAAATGAAATGAAGAACAAGCTGAGATCCCACACAAATGAGTGTCAGTGGGACCCCCATTCCCCGCCGGCTCCGGTGAAGCCCTGGGTATCACAGGTAGCGCCTAGAGCTGAGATACACAGGGAGTTAGACATCACCAACATAGCCAGAGAGGCAACGGGCGCCAAGAACTGAGATACAAAGAGAGTTAGACATCACTGTGAGAAGTTGGCCTGATATATGATGTTCACTAGTTCTAGTGATCGCCTTGTATCAGTCCAAACAACCCTTATGGTGATTGGTTGTAAGTCAACCTTATAGACCAGCTATCCTAACGGTAGCATGGACAAAGCAGTCTTAGGCTAAACTCTTTTGGCATGTGAAGCCAGCTGTTTTACCACATATAACCCCTTGAATACCAAGTGAAAGGACACCACACAGGTAGGTATGAAAATAAACAGATATTTATTAACTAACATACACCTCTGAACTCTTTATGAGGTCAGAGGGCTAAGCACATGACAATACTAAAAAGGAAATACGAGTTCGCACAATATTTACAAGTGCGCCTTAGGGGCACGACAAACCATATACTCAAAACAATGGAATGCGAGGAAGGAAAGTACTGTAAGGAGATCCAGAGGCCGGAGGATCGCTGGGACTACGCTACAAACTAGGTAAGTAGGGAGCAGGAGGCCCACGGGACTTACGTGCAGAGTGGAAACTCTCACGCGGGATGCGTACCAACGTCTATGGATGCTACAGTTTAGAAAGTTATGGATTCTGGACGAACCCGGCTGGATGGAGGTAAAACAGCAGTGGACCTGGACACTAGGATAGTGTACACAGACTTCAGCACCTAGAGCTTTAGTTACCTAACCCACAGGCTGCAAGTGCATAGGGCTGAAGTTGCGTCGGGTTTGCTGCATTGATCCCGGTGATGCCTGAAACAAGGAGGTGCTGGCAGGCAGCCAGATGAAGGAGTCCGGTGGTTCCAAGGATGGAACGAGGAAGAAGAAGTCCTGAGAGGGAAGGGGACAGAGTCTCAGTTACTAGCCAGTGACGGTGCTGGAACCAGGAGGGAACCAGATGCTGTTGCTGCGTTCAGGTGGAAGAAGGGTCGCTTCTCTCTGTAGCTGCGCGGACCAGGAGCTGTTCTTCACGACCAGGCTGGAGGCAAGAGCTGTCCCACGTAGTCTGCTGCTGTTGGCGGTGTCGGATCGTCGATCTGGACAACAAGCCTTGGCTAATGCAAGCCACACGGAGGAACAAAGATGGCGTCTGGTGCGGACCAGGAGGGTCCGGGGTGCTTCTCGTTCACAGGGAAGCAAGGGGCAGTCAGGGGGACCAGACCAGCAGTGTTGGATTCTTCGGATCGTCGTCTCAGAGGTCACTAGCCAGCCGGCAAGTGACCAGACAACAGGACAAGCAGCAACCAGGCAAAAGGGCCCCACGCAGATCTCGTGGATGCTGGGGGGCTGGTCTATGATGCAGAAGCTGCATCGGTGTAGAGGCTTCTCAGACCCCAATGCACTCACTCGAGGATCTCTCGGCGGTCGTGCTGGAAGCGCTGTGTAGGTTTTCTCAAGATGGCCGACTCCACGTTGCTCGTCGCACCCACGGGTCCCAGCTGTGCTGTGGATGGGGGTAGAGGTCAGAGAGGTCTGGAGGTCCGGGTCTTGTTGAGCTGGGTTATCGGATTCCGGGATGGAAGGACTTGCAGCAAACCGCACAGGAGCTTGATGGTACCTGTGAAGCAGGATGGTCACTCCCTGACCATAGGGGAGTTTCTTCAGTCTTCTGATGGTTCAGGAGGGAGAAGGTCAAGAGTTCTTCGTAGAAGTTGTCAAGAGTAATCTAATATGGAATGGGACCAGCTCCTACCTTTATTCAGCTAAAGGGGGCTGCACTACAAGTAGGTCCCTCCTCTAGGTGGGACCAGGAAGGGAGGTGGTTACACCCCCCTTTCCTTTGTCCGGTCTTGCGCCAGCTCTGGGGCTGGAGTGCCCCAGGAACTGGTTCTGACCGGTGTATGCACAGGGACACCTTGTGTGCCCCAGGCATGTCTCATTCCTTTCAGCCCTGTCCTACCTAATACACAAAATCCTGTCTGGGGTGGTGCTAGCACCTCCCAAGGCAGGAAACCCTTTGTCCAAGCCTCCCTCGCTGGAAGGGCTCCCAGCAGCAGGAGGTCAGACTTGTGTCTGTGGTGGCAGCATCCATTTTGTGATGCTGAGGCTCGGGTTAACTTTAACCGGGGTTCACAGTTACATACATGTCGTGTCTCTCTAGAAGGGTGGAATGCTACCCCCGTCGCCAGAATTGGTGAGGGGGTAGTATTACAATTCGATTGACACCTTACTCAACATGTTTTGATTATGCTATACCAAAGTTAGCATTTGAACGCGAGGTTCATAATGCACTCAAGAGTATATGGTATAGCGTTATCATGGAACAGCTATTAGGACTTGGTTCCGCAAGTTGCAAACGGGCTCAGCTCATGCCAGAGCACCATCTCACATAATTCCAAGCACTCTGCCTTCAGGATTGATAAGGCCTGCCATCGGAGTGACTGATAGGAATATGTGTGTCCCTTTTTAGGGTTAGATATAGAAATACTATATCTAAAGCAAAGGGTGATTACACCACCTTGCCCCAGCTGTCGTGCAGCCAGTTGTGTTTGTTTAGATGGCCAGCCAGGGGTGGCATAATACATGCTTCAGCCCCTGGTAGGCCCTGGGTACACCTGTGCCCTGGGTACCTATAGTACACTGTACAGGGACTGATAAGGTGGCCCAGTACCAATTGGTAAATGCACCTAAGGTACATTGAATCCATTTTACAGAGAGAGCAGTGGGCCTGGGGTCCTGAATAGCAGGGCCCCAGGTCAACTAAGTCGAAAAACCAGCAAAACACCAGGCAAAAAGTTGGGGGTAACCATAGTCAGGTATCCACCTTCCTACAATCACCAACCTAGCCAGAGAGGCAGTAGTCACAGAAAGCTGAGATACACAGGAAGCCAGAGAGGCAGAGGGTGCAGAGAGTTGAGGCACGCAGGGAGTTAGACATCACCAACCTAGCCAGAGAGGCAGCAGTCTCAGAGAGATGAGATACACAGGGAGTTAGACATCATCAATCTAGCCAGAGAGGCAGTAGTCACGGAAAGCTGAGATACACAGGGAGCCAGAGAGGCAGAGGGCGCAGAGAGCTGAGATACACGGGGAGTTAGAATTCACCAACATATCCAGAGAGTAAGCGGGCACCTAGAGCTGAGATACATAGGGAGTTAGACATCACCAAACTACCAGAGGCAGACGCATGAGAGAGTTGAGATACACAGGGAGTTAGATATCACAAACCTAGCCAGAGAGGCAACAGGCACAGAGCTTAGATACACAGGCAGTTAGACATCAACAACCTAGCCACAGAGGAAGAGGGCACCTAGAGCTGAGATACACAGGGAGTTAAATATCACCAACCTAGTCAGAGAGGCAACGGGTGCAGAGAGCTGATATACACAGGGAGTTGGACATCACCAACCTGGCCAGAGAGGAAGAGGGCAAAGAGAGCTGAGATACAGAGGGAGTTAGACATCAACAAACTACCAGAGAGGCAGCGGGCACAGAGAGCTGAGATACACAGGGAGTTAGATGTCACTAACCAAGCCAGAGAGGCAGACGCCTAAGAGAGCTGAAATACACAGGGAGTTAGACATCACCAACCTAGCCAGAGAGGAAGAGGGCACAGAGAGCTGAGATACACAGGGAGTTAGACATCACCAACCTAGCCAGAGAGGCAGCGGGCACAGAGAGCTGAGATACACAGGGAGTCAGACACCACCAACCTGGCCAGAGAGGAAGAAGGCACAGAGAGCTGAGATACACAGGGAGATAGACATCACCAACCTAGCCAGAGAGGCAACGGGCGCAGAGAGCTGAGATACACAGGGAGTCAGACACCACCAACCTGGCCAGAGAGGAAGAGGGCACAGAGAGCTGACATACACAGGGAGTTAGACATCACCAACCTAGCCAGAGAGGAAGAGGGCACAGAGAGCTGAGATACACAGGGAGTTAGACATCACCAACCTAGACAGAGAGGCAGCAGCCACAGAGAGCTGTCATACACAGGGAGTTAGACATCACCAACCTGGCCAGAGAGGAAGAGGGCACAGAGAGCTAAGATACACAGGGAGTTAGACATCACCAACCAAGCCAGAGAGGAAGAGGGCGCAGAGAGCGGAGATACACAGGGAGTCAGACACCACCAACCTGGCCAGAGAGGAAGAGGGCACAGAGAGCTGAGATACACAGGGAGTTAGACATCACCAACCTAGCCAGAGAGGAAGAGGGCACAGAGAGCTGAGATACACAGGGAGTCAGACACCACCAACCTGGCCAGAGAGGAAGAGGGCACAGAGAGCTGAGATACACAGGGAGTTAGACATCACCAACCTATCCAGAGAGGAAGAGGGCACAGAGAGCTGAGATACACAGGGAGTCAGACACCACCAACCTAGACAGAGAGGCAGCAGCCACAGAGAGCTGAGATACACAGGGAGTTAGACACCACCAACCTGGCCAGAGAGGAAGAGGGCACAGAGAGCTGAGATACACAGGGAGTTAGACATCACCAACCTAGCCAGAGAGGAAGAGGGCACAGAGAGCTGAGATACACAGGGAGTCAGACACCACCAACCTAGACAGAGAGGCAGCAGCCACAGAGAGCTGAGATACACAGGGAGTTAGACATCACCAACCTAGACAGAGAGGAAAAGGGCGCAGAGAGCGGAGATACACAGGGAGTTAGACATCACCAACCTAGACAGAGAGGAAGAGGGCGCAGAGAGCAGAGATACACAGGGAGTTAGACATCACCAACCTAGACAGAGAGGCAGCAGCCACAGAGAGCTGTCATACACAGGGAGTTAGACATCACCAACCTGGCCAGAGAGGAAGAGGGCACAGAGAGCTGAGATACACAGGGAGTTAGACATCTCCAACCTAGGCAGAGAGGCAACGGGCGCAGAGAGCTGAGATACACAGGGAGTTAGACATCTCCAACCTAGCCAGAGAGGCAGCAGCCACAGAGAGCTGAGATACACAGGAGTTAGACATCTCCAACCTAGCCAGAGAGGCAGCAGCCACAGAGAGCTGAGATACACAGGAGTTAGACATCACCAAGCAAGCCAGAGAGGCAGCAGCCACAGAGAGCTGAGATACACAGGGAGTTAGACATCTCCAACCTAGGCAGAGAGGCAGCAGGTGCAGAGAGCTGAGATACACAGGGAGTTAGACATCACCAACCAAGCCAGAGAGGCAGCAGCCACAGAGAGCTGAGATACACAGGAGTTAGACATCTCCAACCTAGCCAGAGAGGCAGCAGGTGCAGAGAGCTGAGATACACAGGAGTTAGACATCTCCAACCTAGGCAGAGAGGCAACGGGCGCAGAGAGCTGAGATACACAGGGAGTTAAATAGTGCGATTGCGGTGCATCTCAATTGGTAAATGTGCATCTTATCTTTAATTCAACCGTCCCTTAATCACATCGCTGCTTGAGAGATTCCTCTGCTGTGCTGGACAGCAATAAAAACGGGTGTGGTCATGACGAGCTCAGCTCGTCATGGGCAGAAGAGGACTGTACTGCATGACGAGCTGAGCTCGTCATGAGAATGGAAGGGGCTAATTTTGCGGCAAACCTAAAAACCCTGTGTACACTTTTTGCCATTTGAGCCCGGACGTTCATCGTCTCCTGCGACCATTTACCATCGCCAGAGAAAGTTATCCTTGGGTAACAGAACTTGTCCAAGGTTTGTATTTTGTGCCCTTCTACAAAAAAGGATTTAGTTTTCCCAGGCCTCAAACTGCAGACCATAGTATAAGTTTTAGTCCTATTGATCTGCAACTTCCTCCCCTTGATAAAATCAGCAAACGTATCTATTAACCTCTGTAGTCCTATAGGTGTTCTAGATAAAAATACGGCATCATCTGCGTGAAGCAGAACCGGCACATCCTGACCCTCCACCTGAGGTGCATCTGACTTTACAAGTGTAAGCGCTGCGTCAACTTCATTTATAAAAAGTGTAAAAAGCAAAGGAGCAAGGACGCAGCCTTATCGGATACCAGATTAAACCTTAAATTTAGGGGTACACTCGCCCCTTTGGCCATACTGCACTGATGTTAATAATTTTTCATAAAGCCTTGCCAAAAAGAAAATAATAGACTCTGGGGCTCCAAGACCTAGTAAAATTGGCCATAACAGGGCATGATCCACTAAATCAAAAGCGAAACATAGGAAAAGGGGCGCTTGCTTAGCATGTGTATATTTTCCGATTAATAATTCCGGATTAATCCACTGTTCAAGGGTTCCCCGCCCTTTCCTAAAGCCATATTGGATCTGTGTTAAAATCCCGTTGTCCTCTGCCCACTCCTCTAATCTGACAAGTTGGACCCTACTCATAACTTTAATAGACGAATCTAAAAGGGAAATTGGCCCATAGTTTTTGGCTTCAGATTTATCCCCTTCTTAAAGATGGGAATAATAATTGATACGCCCCATGTAGAGGGTGCCCCTTCCATTACAGTGGCGTTAAAAACTCTATTTAATATGGGACCCCAGAGAGCAGGTAGAGCTTTATAGACATCTATTGGAACGCCGTCTGTGCCCGGTACTTTCCCTCCCTTACTGCTGTTAATTCATTGTTCTACCTCCGCTAGAGTGATACTTAGAGGTATAATCGGCCAGACACTTGGATCCTTAGAATCATTTATAGTTATATTTCCTGAGTTAAAAATGCTAGAGAAATGTACAACCCATGCCTCACTACTGAAATAGGATTTCAATTCAGGGACTTCCTCGTTTTTTAAGAAAGGAGAATTAACAGTTTCCCAAAACAGCTGACTGTTAGATGTGTCTGCAGCCAGAGTTAATTTGTCCCGGGCCTCCTGTTGGGGCTCTCTCTTTCTCTGTTTTAAATGTAATTTATAAGCCAGTCTTAGATTCTTTACAAGCACCATATCCCTGCTCGTACTAGACAGTGCTTGTTTTAGCTGGTTCAGTGAGAGGGTGCAAGCATGGTTGAACCATCCTCTATTCTGGGTAAGTTTCTTATTTGATGTCGTAGTCAGGATAGTATTAATAGTTCCATTAATTTTACAAAAGTTCGTTAAAATCTGGGCTGGTTGGACATTAACATCCAAATTCTCAGAGATCTCAGTATAACATTCGGAGATAATATTTTGTAACACCTTATCTGGGTTGACCCCTTTCCATTTTATTCTGGTGCCATTTGGTCTACACTGGACTATATTGCCCTTTGCAGTTTGTATTACTGGGATCTATTGCCCCATACAGCTAATGGCACAATAATGCAGTTATGATCACTAAGTAGTAATTCTTCGATCCATGGTGTGGTGCAAAGAGGGACAATATTTGCAGAAACCAAAATATGATCAATAATAGTATTTGCATTTCTCCCTGTATAAGTTGGGATCAATTTCCCAATACCATCTCTTGCACACTGCATTATATCCAGGTCAAATTTAGCCAGAAATGTGTTTAATATGTCTGCATAGGAGTTACGTGGGAAGTGCACACCGTCATCTCCTGTATCATTCCTAAACCCACAAACCTTGGTCCAGGACAAAGGGCATGTTGGCGTATTAAAGTCTCCCGCCCATATTATATCAAAATTGACATCTTCTTCATTACCCAATTTATCAATTACATTCTCCAGTTCGGTAACTACTTTATAACGTGTACAATCAAACAAATTATTATAAAAAACAATTAACAAAACATCCCGGCCATTTCTTTGGTGTAGCCAGAGTACCTGTGAGTGACATCCAACATTTGTAAACATTTTAACTTCTAAAGGCAAATTATTTGACATAAGTACTAGCAGCCCCCCCCCCCCCCCCTTTGCTCTACCAGCTATATGGTGCAATGCAGGTAAGTAATAGGAAACAAACCCCTCAAAATTAACATGGTCTATGCACCAAGTTTCCTGGAGACATATAATGTCGTGTTTATTGAGAACATTCGTCCATCCTAACATAGCTCTTTTTTATGTTCCATGAGGCTATAATGAACCCACTAGCTATGGGTCTCTCTGTGTTTTCAACTGACTGGGTCGTTAGAGGCTGACTATCCCCTGTCACATCAATTATAGAGTTCACAACCTGGGGAAAAAGATCTTCTTCTGAGGTTGGCCTATATTGCCATCAGGGGTCACGCCTTGCTCTTTGCTTAAATCCCTATCTTCCAATGTAATTATGACCCCCTGCGAACTTGACACCTGTCCAGATAACAATGGTCCCACAGCCCCTTGTTGGCTGTTACTCCTAGGGCCCGCCATTCCTTCAATATGGCGGGCAGGACTTTGCCAATCATTCTCCTCAAGGGTACTGAGTGGTTGAAATCTATTATAAGTGGAAAGGGCAAAATGTGGCAAAGGTGGCATTGACCAATTAACTCTACGGTATTCCTGATCTACTCCCTGTAGGAGAGTAGGGTCTGCAATCCTATGATCACCCCAGATTTTTGCTTTTTGCTTCACTGGTTTACGACTTCTCTGGCTGTGGGCCTGCTAATCAGACCCACAGCCTTGCTGTTCTCTCACTAAATTGACACGTGTACCTTAGGTGCATCTACCAATTGGTACTGGGCCACCTTATCAGACCCTGTAACTCAGGGCATAGGTGTACCCAGGGCCTACCAGGGGCTGCAGCATGTATTATGCCACCCCTGGCTGGCCATCTAAATCTGACACAACTGGCTGCACGACAGCTGGGGCAAAGTGGTGTAATCACCCTTTGCTGTAGATATAGTATACCTATATCTAATCCTAAAATAGACACATGTATTCCTATCAGTCACTCCTATGGCAGGCCTTAACAATCCTGAAGGCAGAGTGCTTGGGATTATGTGAGATGGCGCTCTGGCATGAGCTGAGCCCGTCTGCAGCTTGCGGAACCAAGTCCTAATAGCTGTTCTATGATAACGCGTACCATATACTCTTAAGTGCATTATAATCCTCGCGTTTATTTGCTATCTTTGGTATCGCTTTATCAAAACATGTCGAGTAAGGTGTCATACGAATTGGAATACTAACCCTTCACCAATTCTGGCGACCGGGTTAGCATTCCACCCTTCTAGAGGGACACGACATGTATGTAACTGTGAACCCCGGTTAAAGTTAACTCGAGCCTCAGCATCACAAAATGGATGCTGCCACCACAGACACAAGTCTGACCTCCTGCTGCTGGGAGTCCTTCCAGCGAGGAGAGCTTGGACAAAGGGTTTCCTGTCAGGGGCGGTGCTAGCACCGACCCAGACAGGGTTTTGTGTATCCTAGGTAAGCATGGGCGAATTTTGCGAATCTCGCGTTCGCGAATATTGCGGATTTGCGAACTCGCAATCCGCAAAATCCGCGAATTCTCGCGAATTTGCGTATTTTTTTTTTTGTGTTCGCGCGGGTTTCTGTCAGGTCGCGAGGGTTTTTGTACAATTTCGCAAACGCGACCTTACCTGTCGGGTCGCAAGTTTTGCGAACTTGTTGTTTCTACGTGTCCAGCCTGTTTGGGACACTCTTCTTCATCACTGCCACCCTCTGTCACCACATGCCACCCTCTGGCTCACCCATGCCACCCTCTGTTTCATCACAGCACCCTCTGGGTGTCCAGTGTACATTATTGTGGCAAAGCAAAGCACACCTCCCCTGCCTCAAGTGACCTGAATTAATTTGGGGCTGATTAATGTGTCACAGAATATTTTTTTAGCTGGCACCTGCTTCCTTAGTGCTTCCTGATTAGTGATCTTTTGCACTTGCTAAGTGCTTTCATTGTTGCAAAATTAGTTACAACACCTGCCCTGCCCCAACTGACAATAATGAATTAGGGGCTGATTAATGTGTCACTGGATTTGAACTTCCAGCCTGGCTCCTGCTTGTCTCCCTTAGCTGTAATTCAGGACCTTTGTGGCATATGTGTAACTATTCTGAGGGTCAGAGCAGGGTCACATAATAGTTGCAAGTAGGCAACTGAACTCTGGAGGGGCCCCTCAGGAAGCACTACAGGAAATGGCTACTAATGATGAGCTTGAACTTTTGAACCTGGTAAGTAGTTTCAGTTTTGCTAAGATCGTATTTCTGCAATTTAGCGCTTATTCGCGGGGCGCGAAGTTGAACTGGGAAGCCGCGAACTCACGCGAACAGTGCGAGCAAGCCATAAAATCCGCTGCTCGCGGATTTGCGGATTTGCGGATTTTGCGGGAAGTTCGCGAATCTCGCGGATTGCGAATTTACCGAAAATCCGCAAAATCCGCGAGCGGAACGGATTTTCCGCCCATACTTAATCCTAGGTAGGCAGGGCTGAATAGGAAGGTGACTGCAAGTGGCACCCCGGTGCTCACTGTGCATCTGCCAGTTTGAACCAGTTCCAGGGGCCCACCAGCCCCTGAGCTGGGGCAAGTCCGGCATGGCAGAGGGGTGTAACCACCCCCCTTCCTGGTCCCACCCATGGGCAGGACCTAGTCCCGTACCAGCCCCTTTCTTTAGTATAAAGGTGGGAGCGGGGACCCTTCCAAATGAGAGAATTCTGAATCTTGACTACTTTCCACGAAAGAACTCTTGAACATTTCTGAAGATTCTCCCTTGTGGCTAAGGAGTAGCCACCCTGCACCAGCGGGCACCATCTAAGCGCATGCTGTTTGCTGTAAGTCCATCCTCCGGATCAAGACTGCCCAGCTCGACGAGACCCGGATTCCCTGGCATCTCTGACCTCTACCTGCATCATCAGCCCAGCTGAGATTCGTGGGTGTGACGAGACCTGAAGGGACCGGCCATCTTCAAAACTGCATGACGCTTATCCAGCACGGCCGCCAAGGGATCCTCGAGTGAGTGCTTTGGGGTTTGAGAAGCCCTAACCCTGAGCAGCTCCAGCACAGAAGTCCAGCCCCCCAGCATCCACGAGATCTGCGTGGGGCCCTTCTGCTCTTTGCTGCTCACCGCGTTGTCCGGTCACTTGCCTGTTGGCTAGTGGCCCTCCTGACGACGAACCACGACGATTGCATCACTAGTCTGGTTGCTCCAGACTGGCCCTTGCTCCCTTCCAAGAGAGGAGCACCCCGGACCCTCCTGGTCCACTCCAGACGCCATCTTGAGTCCACCGCGTGGGCTTGCCTTTGCCAAGGTTTTTGCCCCAATCCTGGGTCCAGCATCGCCGACAGCAGACACCTTCGTGGGACAGCTCGCACCTCCATCCTGGTCGCCGACAACGCCACCTGGCCCGAGAGACTGCAGAGCCCAGCGTCGCCCACTCACCTGGTCGAGGTGACTTCATCCGGTGCCATCCTGGTGCCCACCTAATCACTGGCTAGTGATTAAGAACTGAGTCCCCTCTGCTTTCAGGTCGTCTCCATCACCGATCCAGGCTTGGATCACATCGAACTTCTTCACTGGTCGCCTGCCAGCAACTTCTTCTTTCAGGCTCCATAGACTGTAACGAGGATTCCGGACGTCTTTTGAACCCTATGCAGCCGCAGCCCCTGGGCTAGGTAATCTGAGCATTTCGGTGCTCCAGCATAGCTTAACTATCTAAGTGTCCAGATCCTTTTTCGTTTCAGCTCTACCTAGTCGGATTCGTCCGATAACACTAACTTTACGAAATCTAGCATCCATAGACTTTGTCCCGCATCCCGCGTGAGAGTGCACACACTGCACCCAATCTCCCTAGGCCTCCTGCTCGTAATCTGAAGGTTCAGTAGTCCAGTCCTAGCGATCCTAAAGCCTATTAGAGTAGTACTTACCTGCTAGTAATTTCGCATTCCACTTTTAGAGTATATGGTTTTTCGTTCCCTCGGGCATTTGTGTAAATTGTGCGACTTTCAGAAATTCTTTAAGAGCTTTGTATTGTGCTTAGCGTCCTGTCCTCAAAAAGAGTCCAGGGCTGTTGTGTTCTAAATAAATATACTTTATTTTCATAACAACTTGTGTGGTGTCCTTTCACTTGGTGTTCAAGGGGTATATGTGATGGTATAACAGCTGGTTTAACACGCCCTCTAGAGTTTAGCCTAAAGACTGCTCTTGTCCATGCTACTAGGATAGCTGGTCTATAAGGTTGACTTACAACCAATCATCAATAAGGGTCGTTTGGAATGATACTCAGTGATCACTAGAATAGTGAGCACTACATATCAGGCCAACTTCTCACACTCCCGTAGGTGTATCTTGTTTTAAATGGCTGTAAAAGAACCCAAGTGGAAGGAGTAGAATACTAGAATCATTATCTGACAGGGCAGAGGCTCTTTCCAGAGAAATTCGAGCATAATGTGGGTTCTTAAAATTAATAATAACACAGTCAGCCTTTGTTGATTTCCTTAAAGGGCTGATCCAATTTACTCTTCTTGTCGTAAGAATCTGGTCTGCATGATTAACAGGGTAGCCGCAATTTCCATTTAGCCAGTCCACCACTTTATTTTTGAGGGAAGCATGTGTTTCTGTTAAACTCTGACAAAGAGGGGGGATATTCACCAATACTGCCACGAACGGGCAGCAATCCAGGGGTGAATTAATGGATCCAATCCCTTTTCCTACCTCTGGTTCTTTCTCTGTCCGATTTATAGGCACCTGTGTAGTTTCCATACTCCTGGTTCCATCGTTTCCTGCATCGCTGGGGTAGCTATTCCTCATCGATTGCTTTCTTTGTCCTAAAGGGGCTGTGTTGACTGCTGTATCAAGTACACTAGGATTAGAGCTTGCCGCTTCTCCAGCCCTCCTATTCCTGGGGATATCAGATGCAACCCCTGTGACAGATGTTATTCCTATATTTTTACCGCCATGTGATCCTTCCTGCTGCCTAATTATATTTTCTTTAAGTAGCTCATTTGAATGGTTAAATACCCCTTTAAGTCTAGCAACGCCACCATTTAATCTATCTATTTTACCATTAAGTGGTTTGAGGTATGTGTCTGATGTAAGGGTTAGGGCAGGAATGATCTGATTAACCTGCGCATCACACATAATCCCCATGATAGGCGGGTGTTCCACTATAAGGTTAGGAGATGCAACCGTGGTGCCTTCACTGGTTGTCCCTTGTTTTTGCTGGATTTTCCTACAGCTCCTTTTCCTTTTCGGGGTAGGTGATCCGTTAGATGCCGGTAAACAACACGCTTCTCTAAGTTCGGGGGAATCTGGGGCAGGATCTGGACATAAAGAATTCAAAGAGGGGGCAATATTTTGGTCTTTCCTTGCATTAGACTCTACATTAGACTCTACTTGTAAATTAATCGCATTTACAGGGCCGGATACGCTTCCTAATCCTAATAAGAGGCGGCGTTCTGCCCTGTCTAATTCAACGCTAATGGCGCTAACCGCCTTTACGAGAACCATCAATGGTGGAGCCTGGGGGCTCAACTACATTATTAATTCCTTTTTGTAATTTACGTTTCAACATATTGATGGTATTGTGTTTATTAAGGAAACATGTTACATGACCCAAAGACCCCCCAGTTGCCAAATACTAGCCTTATATTATGCTCGGTGATATTAATACCAAAAAGAATACACAAATACCCCTATACACAAATGATGTGATTGTTACTATAGCCAGGACCAATACTAATATAAAACAAAACACCTAAAAAACGTACTTTAAATCCAGTTTATACTGTATGAATAGTACAATGGTCAAATATATTATCAAGCATATGTATCTTAATCACTTAATCAGCCTTAGTGAATCTTAAAATGATTAAAAGCTTATTGGTCACCTAGGTTTCAAAGATAACAATAACTAGTATTAATACTGCAGGGACGCTAGGTTATGTTATGTTATGTTATATGGGGTTTTGTAGAACGCTCAGCTACTCAATCAGAGTGTCCTGGCGCTGTCAGATGCTAGAATACCATGTACGAAGAAGTGGGTTGCATAAACTTGCAACTCAGAGCGTAGCCGGCTACTCAAAAGTTCTTTGTTAATCCGTAATTACAAATCCAAGGGGGTTTGGCCCAGCCCAGCCTCGCACAGTCTCGGATGGGGTCAGACGGGCCCGCCCTTGGCCCAGGCTTCGCCCGGCATGCGTCCACGCGCGTTCCCCGAAGCGGATAGCGAGGTGAGTTATATTACAGCCGCTAGTGGGAGGGGCGAAGGCAGGACAGCTGGCGTGGGCCCTGTGTGCACCTGGGACCTGCAGTCCTTTCCCGGTCTGGTGTTGCCCCACACAAGTCTTGAGCTGCGAAGCCTCACCGGCGAAGCAGGTGGTGCGAGTTGTTTAAATGCGGCTGCTGGCAGGAGGGGCAAAGGCAGGACAGCTGGCGTGGGCCCCGTGTGCACCTGAGACCTGTAGTCCTATCCCGGTCCGGAGTTGCCCCGCACAAGTCTTGAGCTGCAATGCGTCACCCGCGAAGCGGGTGGTGCAAGTTGTTTAAATGCGGCCGCTGGCGAGAGAAGCAAAGGCAGGACAGCTGGCGTGGGCCCTGTGTGCACCTGGGACCTATAGTCCTTTTCTGGTCCAGATTTGCCCCACAAAAGTCTTGAGCTGCGAAGCGTCACCCATGAAGCGGGTGGCGCAAGTTGTTTAAATGCGGCTGCTGACGGGAGGGGCGAAGGCAGGACAGCTGGCGTGGGCCCCGTGTGCACCTGGGACCTGCAGTCCTTTCCCTGTCCGGAGTTGCCCCACTCAAGTCTTGAGCTGTGAAGCGTCACCCGCCAAGCGGGTGGTGCGAGTTGTTTAAATAAGGCCTCTGGCAGGAGGGGCGAAGGCAGCACAGCTGGTGTGGGCCCCGTGTGCACCTGGGACCTGTAGCCCTTTCCCGGTCCGGAGTTGCCCCACATAAGTCTTGAGCTGCGAAGCGTCATCCTGTGGTGTCATTTTGGAAGGCTTCCCAGGGGTGGCATAATACATGCTGCAGCCCCAGGTAGGCTTCTGGGGTACCTATTCCCTTAGTGCCTAGTGTACCATATACTAGGGACTCACAAGGGTACTCCAGTAACCAAACTGCAGTGTACCTATTGTACATGGAAACAATTTAGAGAGGAAAGCAGATAGGCTGGTGACATGAATAGCAGGTCCCCAGCCAAACTGAGTCAAAAACAATCAAAACACCAGGAAAGGAAAAAAATGGGGGCAACCATGTAGTTAACCTCCACCTTCCTACATCCAATTCAACATTCACTTTGTAAAGGGCTAGAACACTGGCTCTGAGGCCTGGTTATTAGCCTCGGCGCATTCTCAGAGTCGGAAAACGAGCAGCATCAGTCCAAAAGTCCTGGGGTGATCATGCAAAAAGAGGCATTTCCTTGCACATTTACCTAAAGGGAAAGGTCAACAGAATATTTGTGGTAAATACCGTCCTTTTTAGCCAGGTTTCTGGCCCCGCCCCAGCCTCATTGCTCCCAAGGTCACAGTTCCGTTACACTTTTTATGCAGTTTAACCGCTGGCCATTTTGAGATATAAAATAGTCCCTCAAGCATTGCAATGGAGGTGCAATGATACACGAAATAGCCAATAGCAAATAGGTGAGACAGTAATACCACAGTGTACCTATATTTTTTGAAGTAGTGGCAAACGACTGTCAGGCAGCTGAGTTGTATCGCCAGATTTAAAAAGCCAAAACAGATTTACCAGGCTATGAATGAGCTAGGCTGGGGGCTCCGTCGATGGTTCTGACATACCTGACATGCCTGCTCATAGCTTCCCTGGGCACAGATACCAACACTTGGGCTGCTGGCTGGCTCTTAGTGGTACCCGATGCAAGGTCACCAAGATTGACTAAGATGTGCCTCCCTAGGGGGCCCGCATTTCAGACGAGCCTCATGTGGGGGGTGGTTCCCCCTCCACCCACACAGCCCCCCCCCCCCCCACCCCCCCCA
>NW_028240920.1:0-64270 GCF_964263255.1 Lissotriton vulgaris | reverse complement strand
CAGTGGCCATTGTTGCGACACCTTGGAGGAAGGAAGAATCTTACAGGGAAATTGCATGGCGCTCCGATGAACACCACACGCTGTGGGAAACAACAGCCGTGACAGAGTGAGCTATTGACATTACAAATAACAATGCGTTTTTTTTAGGTTTCAAAAACCAAAACATAAATAAAACGTGGCATATACATATATATAAATGCATAAGCATATATATATATATATATATATATATATATATATATATATATACATATATATATATATATATATATATATATATATATATATATATATATATATATATATATATATATATATATATATATATATATATATATATATAAAATCCACTTCTCCTTCCTTTCGGCATGAAGAAAACAAAGGGCACTGCGAGACATTTCAGCGGCTGCTCTTTATTTGGATGTACAGCATTACCGGTTTCAGCGTGTGCAACACATTCCGCCCGTGTGCGCCAATTCAGAGGACTACCAGTCCCACAGTGCAGCACTCCGGCAGTCTGGTGCTTGGTGAAGTCGCTACGTTCTTTCAGCAATATTCGCCTCCGGTCTCATTCTTTCTGCCTCTTGCTTATTCAGGTACGTAATGTGGAAGACGTAAGTGCAATACCGACATCTCACCTAAAAGGTGGCACATACATATATATAAATGCATAAGCATATCTATATATATATATATATATATATATATATGTGTGTGTGTGTGTGTGCATATGTGTGCGCGTAGTTGTAGTGAGAGGTAGAGAGGTAGAGTAGTAGAGAGGAAGAGAGTAGAGAGTGAGTAGTAGAGAGTGAGTAGTAGAGTAGTACAAAGTGAGTAGAGAGTAGTAGAGAGTGAGTAGTAGAGTGAGTAGTAGAGTAGTAGAGGGTGAGTAGTAGAGAGTGAGTAGTAGATAGTAGAGAGTGAGTAGTAGAGAGTAGTAGAGGGTGAGTAGCAGAGAGTGAGTAGTAGAGAATGAGTAGTAGAGAATGAGTAGTAGAGAGTGAGGAGTAGAGTGTAGTAGAGTGAGTAGTAGAGAGTATTAGAGAGTGAGTAGTATAGAGTAGAGAGTGAGTAGTAGAGCGTAGTAGAGGGTGAGTAGCAGAGAGTGAGTAGTAGAGAATGAGTTGTAGAGAGTGTAATAGCGTGAGTAGTAGAGAGTGTTAGAGAGTCAGTAGTAGAGAGTAGAGTGAGTAGTAGAGAGTAGTAGAGAGTGAGTAGTAGAGAGTAGCAGAGTGAGTAGTAGAGTAGAGAGTGAATAGAAGAGAGTAGTAGAGAGCGAGTAGTAGAGAGTGAGCAGTACAGAGTGAGTAGTAGAAAGCTGTAGAGAGTGAGTAGTAGAGAGTAGTAGAAAGTGAGTAGTACACAGTGTGTAGTAGAGAGTAGTAGAGTGAGTAGTAGAGTAGTAGAGAGTGAGTAGTATAGAGTAGAGTGTGAGTAGTAGAGAGTGAGTAGTAGAGTGAGTAGAAGAGAGTTAATTTTAGAGAGAGGTAGAGAGTGAGTAGTAGAGAGTGAGAAGTAGAGAGTAGTAGAGCGTGAGTAGTAGAGAGTAGTAGAGTGTAATAGTGAGTGAGTTGTAGAGAGTGAGTATTAGAGAGTGAGTAGTAGAGTAGTAGTGATTAGAGAGTGGAGAGACAGATGAGTGAAAGCGTGGATGGATGGATGTGATCGGACACCTACATGTATGTGACCGCTCATTCTATGTAACTACAATTGTTATTAGGAATGAGGCCCATTTGCATGTTTCAAAGTGCCCGGTGGTGCTCTGTGTCACCAAACACAGAATGTCCCTCTGCCCGGGTGTCTCGCATGTCTCCGCCTCTCTCGGAGGCCTCATTCCGTTGTGAAGAGGGGACAGTCCTTTGCCAGGCACTGCAGAGAAACAGATAGCCCCCCCAGCCCAGCCCCCCCCCCAGGGCTACGGCTACCTGTGAGGTTCCGTGACAATCATAAGTGGTGCTTTCGACTCGCACGAATATGGTCGAGTCTGGTATCTATGAACCGCAAATGACGAGTTTAGTAAGTGTGCGCAGTTTCGCTGTGCTAACTTAAACCGTTCGTTTGTTATGTGGGTTTTTTTCTGTACCCACGGGTTCCATCTTAGATACGGCATCCATTTTGTCTCTTGCCCTCAAGTAGCCAGCGAACGGACGCTGTCCGTTTCGCGACCCTGGGACTCCCAAGATATGTGCGGAAGACACATGTCCTTTGTAAATGTCTTTATGACGAGGGGGATGTTACTGTAAGGCAGATGGCGCCGCTCAAGGCTCATCTTGCCGCACGGACTTATTGTCTCAGCCGTGCATCTCATTAGGCACGTCCCTTTGATGCCTGTATCTCGTGTTTCCCGATACCTCCCCTTTTACACCCTTTCCGAACTCCCCACTGTCTCCGTCTTCCCCTGCACCTGTCTTTGTTCCTACTTCGATCTGTTTTACTACCGATTGGAATGCACTAATGTTGGGAAGATGGGTTTTTACAGTTGGGAACCGCCAAATGTTTCCGCACTAATGTTCCGGACCTCATATGTTTCAAAGTGACCAAAGCGACCCCTCTGGGGGATGATGGTGGGAACCGGGTTGTAAACTCTTATGTACCATGTTGTCTTATGGGTAAAAACTGTATAAAAGGAGCGATCTACAGAACCAATTTGAAGCAGTCTCCCCAAGTTGCACGTGTGTTGCTTGTCGTGACTTCTGTATTCCCTGCAGTAAATAAACCTTGAATCTTTGACGTCGAAGGAAGTGTCCCGTGTCTCTGTGATTCGTACGCCGGAGCAGGTTACCCACGAAGGTTTTAGGTGTTGTGCCCTGGCACCGCTGGGTCTTAAAGAACCCAGTCCTTCAGTTGGCGCCCAACGTGGGGCTGCATCAGTGGTACCGGTCCAAGCCCGACGATCGTGAGGAACTTCGTGTGAAATCTCCGAGGGAAGGTGCACTCCGCTTCATCGATCCAGTTGTCGAAATAAGTGGCCCGAAGACTTTTCCCGCGAAGATTCCCGCCTCCGGACGGCTGCGACGGACTGCTGCCCTGACTGTAGACCTGTTTTGGCGCCTGGCGTAGACCTTGGTATAGCGAGACGATAGACGGGCCTTCCTGGTGACGCCATTGATCTTTGAGTTAAGTATTTGTGGGTCGCTCCCAGAGTTCTTGGTTGTTGACACTTTAGCGAGTGTTTTTGTTGTTAACGCTGTGTGAGTGTTTTTGTCGGTGACACTTTGCTAGCGTACTTTGTTGTGTTGTTTGACTGCAGCCGCCAAAAACCGAGGGTTTTGTTCTTTGCTGGGACTTGGTAAATCCCGTAACCCTTGAAGTTTGTGAAACTCGGCTAGTGTGCAAGATGCCTGGCCGCAGTACTTTGTTTAGTTGTTTCAGACCTTGTGGTATGGATTCCCGACTGGAGGACTCGTGTCCGATACCTCCGGTTGGAACTCCCACTTATGAACTATATAGTAAACATGGACTAGGTCCAATTACCTTTAATGATTACTGGATTAAATATACGAAGAAGGACGGCGACCTTCGTTGGCCACCTCATGGTAGCTTCGAGGCCCCGGTCTTAGATAATTTAGAGATTAAATTGTTCGAACGAAAATCAAGGCCGGCCATGTTTGATGCCTTTCGGTTGTGGCGCAAGGAAGCCCGACAGAAAGAAATCAGACAGAATAAATGTAATCAGCGAGATACTGTTGCTACCATAGTAAAGAAAGCAGAGCAATTTCAGCGTGATAAGGAGGTTAAGGATAAGGAAGTGTTTGACAGACTACAGCGTATGACCATAGATAAATGTTATCCCGCTCTGCCTACGGAGTCGGAAAAGAAGGAAGAGCCAGTTGAGGATCCTTTAATGTCTTATCTCATGAAGTCGCCACCTCCGTACGTACAGGGTACCGCAGCTGCAGCTCCTGTGGTTCCTGCCGTACCTATTCTTCCACCTATTCTTCCTGTGCCTGTTCCTCAACCTGTACCTGCTCTTCCGACTGTTCCTGCCCCTTTGCCTGTTTTTATCCCTACTGCTCCTCCGCTTCCACATACTCCTGCTCCCGCTGCTGCTCCTGTTTTGTTAACTCCTGCTGTTGCTACTGTTTCTACTCCTTCTCTTGTTAGTCCTGTATCGTATGCTTCTCCTTCTACTCGTTCTCGAAATTCTCCTCTTGCGGCAAGTTTCTTTCATTCGCTCGGACCTGTTTATGGGTCCGCTGGTTCTGATGGTCCTCAGCGACGTAGTCAGCTTCCTGGAAACAGAGAACGTGTTGCGCTATATAATATGGCGATGGGTTGGATGGTAAACCCTCTTAGAAATCCACCCCGTGTTGTTCTCGAAACGTTTTGTCAGTTCAATATACCAACCCAAAGATACGTGTTTGATGAAATGTGTAAGTTCCTCCGCGATCAGATATCGGCTGATGCGCCTGACGAGGTGCTGGCCGCTTTGTCTGATCTTCAGCTTCAGTTCTCGAACGGACTGATAGTGGATACTAATGTTCGACGTGCTATTGAGCGGTTGCTATCTCTTCGCCCCGCTCCGATACCTCATGCATTGTTTGTTGAGGATATTGAAAAACAACCAGACGAGTCTGGCCAATACCCTATGCGGGAAGTTCCACCAGTGTGGATGCCAGGCGATGCTACTGCTATTCCTATTGTTCCGCCACATTTCCAGAGAGTGTGGATACACCTCCCATGGAAACGCTCGGAAGTGTTGCAGGTGAAGCAATCTTTGCCTGACCCTCGCAAAAATCCTACAGGATATTATAAAGAATTATCGCAGCTTGTAGACGCTACAATTATGAATCTTGCCGATATCGATATGTTGTTCGGCAATGTCGTACCGCAACCTGTTTGGGCTAAGATTAGGCAGGAGAACCATCCGACTGAATTAGGTGGTGATTGGGCTGCCATTGTGGCGGCGGATGGTTTACAAACTGGTGGGGCTAAACCTGAGCAGATGATTACTGCTCTTCCTCAGAGAATTATAACATTAATGAAAACTCTTATGCCAGCCATGAAGGTAAATTGGGACAAATTGTCAGCTTGCAAGCAAAAGAAAGATGAGAGTGTTTCCGACTTCTTTACGAGGTTCGAGGAAGCATTCATTGACCATAGCGGACAGGATATGGGTACCGAGGGTGGTCAGCGATTGTTTGTGGATAAATTTGTTTCGAACTTACGGCCCGATTTGAGCAATAAATTAAAGAATTCGGAAAGTGCATGGGCCGTTTCTACCTCTGCTCAGATATTGGCTACAGCACAATATTATGAGAATAGAGAGAAAGAAGAGAACGACCGTGCTGATAAAAAGACGAAAGAGCTAAAAACTAAAGTGTTGTTGCAACAAGCGTATCCTCCGCGTTCGAATCAGAATGCACCCCAGCAGAATAGATCGCAGCCGCAATCGAATCGATCGCAGCCGCGTAATGATTCCTCCTCCCAAAGATCGTCGTTAGGATACAATCAATGTGCTTATTGTAGACAGGAGGGACATATTAAATTCAATTGCCCTGTTTTGAATGAACGTAATAGTGGTAACTCCTCTAGAGGAGGTCGTAGTGGTTCGCAGCAGGCATCACGTGGTAGAGGTCGTGGTACTCAGAACGACCGTTCTGATAACTCCTCTAATAATAATAATTGTTTCGATCAACGTGGATCGTCGCAAGGGCAATCTGCGCAGTACAATGTAGACGATTATTACGTCGATCAGGGGACTGACGACAGTAATTACTAGGACAGCCAAAGACAAGGAGAGGGAGTGGTATCAGTTCCGGTTGATCAGAGAGGGCCTTACGTCGCAGTTGCTACATCGGGCGTCGTTGAGCCTTTTCTGTTGGACACTGGTGCAGCGAAAAGTTCTATTCAGCATTCGAAACTCCCTGGCGCACCTTTGTCTGGCTTAACAAATGTTTCCGTAGGATTCTCTGGCGCCCCCGTTAGCAATCCAGTTTCACGCCCTTTGCCCCTTAAAATTGGGCCACGTGAGCTAGAAGCTCCATTGATTCTGACCACAGGTTGTGGTGAAAATCTTTTGGGCCTGGATTTGCTTAAACGTTTATACGCAACTTTGTATTGTTCTCCTGCAGGTGTAAAGCTTACGTTAGGAGAAAGGGTTGTCTCTCCCATGTACTTGTCTCTCGACAAGCTCCCACCGGAATTGAGTTCTCTTTCTGCGTCTTTGTGGGCAACGGGTCCGAATGATGTGGGCCTACTTGATATCTCGCCCTATGTTGTTCAGCTGAAATCTAATGTGCGTTTGCCACGTATTCCCCAGTATCGTATCTCTCTTGATGGTGAACGAGCGTTGTTAGCGATCATTTATGATCTGATCGAGAAAGATGTTATTGAAGAGACACGGGGAAACGTGTGCAACAGCCCTGTGCTGCCTATTCTTAAACGTACTGATCCTTCGAAACCACCTGTTTATCGTTTTGTTATCGATTTACGGGAAGTGAATAAAATTGTGGTTCCTCAATTCCCTGTTGTGCCTGACATCACGACGCTACTGACTCTGATTCCGGCTTCAGCATCGTGGTTTTCGGTGATTGACTTGAAAAATGCGTTTTTCAGCATCCCGATTGCCGCAGAGAGCAGAGACCTTTTCGGTTTCTCTCTCGGTGGACGTAGCTTCCGGTTCAAACGCGCTCCTCAGGGCTACTGTGAAAGTCCATCGATTTACAGTCAAGCCTTGAAGAGTCAACTGGATGCGTTTCGGTTGCCGGTCGGTGCGGCCTTAATCCAATATGTCGATGACTTATTGGTGGCTGCCGATACTCAGGACATTTGCAGAATTGCTACGGTGTCGTTGCTGCAACATCTCTGTGTGTTGAATCACAAGGTGTCACCTACTAAACTCCAATATTGTTGTCAAGAAGTAACCTATCTAGGTCACTTATTGTCAAAGGAGGGAAGGAGGTTGACCCCAGAGAGAATTGCAGCGATTGCACGAATGGCTGTGCCAAAAACCCAAAGAGATGTGCGTGCCTTTCTAGGTATCACGTCGTACTGCAGGCAATGGATTCCTAATTTTTCATTGCTAGCGAAACCATTGGTGGCTCTTACGTGCAAGGATGTTTCAACTCCTTTACCATGGACGGAGGAATGTCAGAGAAGTTTTTCTGAACTGCGTGATTCATTGTGTTCGGCTCCTGTGTTGGGTACTCCTGACTACAGTAAGCCGTTTACATTATATGTTCACGAGAGGGAAGGTTGTGCTTTGAGTGTCTTAACGCAACCTTTTGGTGGTAAACAGCGTCCATGCGCATATTTTTCCTCGACCTTGGACCCAGTAGCTAGAGCATTGCCGAGTTGTTTGAGAGCAACTGCGGCAGCTGCGGTCTCCATCCGACAATCAGCAGGATTGGTCATGGATAATATGCTTACGGTGATGGTACCGCATGCAGTCGATACTCTTTTGAATCGAACGAAAACTCAGCACTTGACGAGTGCGAGGTTGTCGGGGTACGAGTTGACGTTGTTGGCAAGCCACATTCAGATAAAACGTTGTAATGTTCTGAACCCGGCAACTTTGTTACCAATTAGCACAGAGTCAGATGAAGTAGCAGAACATGATTGCTACTTGAGGACTGAAGAGGAAACAAAAGGTCGAGTGGACCTCAAAAACACCCCATTGGAAGACCCGGATGGTACTTTGTATGTGGATGGGTCATGTTTTAAGTTGCCGAATGGTGATGTGACTACTGCTTATGCTGTTGTAACGTTGAATACTGTTGTTGAGACTGCAAGGTTGAATCAAAATTCTGCCCAAGCTGCAGAATTGATTGCTCTTACTAGAGCATGTGTGTTAGCGAAAGGGAAACGTGTGAATGTGTTTACTGACAGCCAGTACGCGTTTGGAGTTGCTCACAGCTTTGGACGATTGTGGAGAGAGAGAGGTTTCTTGACGTCGCATGGTACGAAGATTCAGCATGGCCAGCTCGTTGTCAGGAATGGTCTAGACATTAACTTAACATCGGGTAAAACCCCTCATCATCTGGTTCCTGCAATCACAATGTTGCTTGGTCGCTCGATCAGATGGACGCAATTAGTGGCAAAATTCCGACACAAGATGGAGGTAGCTACTTCTAATGTTTCTGATCTCTCTGCTGGTCAGCGTTCTAGACTTGCTAGATGACGTGCTGGAGCAGGGAAGTTGATGCGCGAGCGAGGTAACCGCTGCGCACTTCAACTGTAATCCCCTGAGAGACGGAAGCCTCGCCGTGCTCTTAGATCTCTCTTTGAACCGTGTTAGCGGTATTTTCCAGTCAGCCATTTCTGAATCCTGAGGCGTTCAGTCTCCCCGTTTAGTTTCTTCAGGAGGCAGCATTTTTTCCGTGTAGACAGCGTCAATCCTTGTCAGCTGTTAAGCGGACCTGATTATTTCTTAGCGAGCGCATACCAGTGATGACAGCGCTCGTACTCCTGTGTTGACGGCGCTGTTCTTTCTCAAGCTGACTCTGAACTTCACCGGACAACAATCTCCAGAGAGCGCATTCCAGTGTTGACAGCGCTTGCATTCCTGAGTTGACGGCGCAGTTCTTTCTCAAGCCGACTCGGAACTTCAACGGACATTATCTTCAGTGAGCGCATTCCAGTGCAGACAGCGCATTTCCTGTCACACCATTCAGAACTGCAGCAGATTAACCCGGTAAGACTGTTCCTTGAATTACCGGCTGAATCTTCGTTTGTTTCACCAATGAAGAACTCTTACATTATATGACTATGGCAACATAATCATTTTGAGAGGAGTCTCCGAGCTCTTAGTCAAAGGCTAACTGTGTTTGTTTCAATATCAAAATATTCAAAAGACTTTATTTCTGAGTCAGTAATTCCAGACATTGTGTGTAGAGCAATCTTCTGAGGAAGACTTCAGTATTCATCCTCTCAAGGCACTGGGCAGCAGTTTGATCGTTCTACTAGCAGGTTCCTGAATGTAGATAGAAATATATATATATATTTTTGCTTACCAACTCAACTCTTCAATTATACATTCTTGCCTACGGAGAACAGTTAATTCTTTAAACATCATTTTCTTGCCAAGCAAACTCTGCTCCTTAGACCATAACTCCGTCCCTTCCACAGCCTAAAAGACTCAATGATTAATCTCCAGAGAATCAGCTTGTATCAATCCAGCTTTGAGTCTTTACAGAGAGAGGCTTAGGTACACACTCAGTCAGGTAACCCTAATGTTTTAGAGTAAAGTACAGTCTAGCTAAATTCTGATGTTGTGAGAATGTAGTAATGGTTTGTTAACTCTTGCAGGTGAACTACCATATTCTGAAGAAGAAGGAAGTCACCAGTGTGTCTGTCTCTCTTGTTAGTCATCCACTTCCCCTTTCCCCTTCGCTTCTGGAGTCAGAGAAATCTGGTTCAGTGGTGAGAGGGAGTTGGGAAATTAGCGTCACTCTTCAGCCAGGCGTCTCTACGGAAATCTGGAATTTCAGGTACTTGCCCCTTGACAGATTGAAGTGCCCGCAGTTGCCTTCCGTCTGGGCGTCATGGCTGAAGGTTTAGATTTGAAAGCTCTGGGCTCAATTTTGGAAGGTTTACAAAAACAGTTGAGTGAGACAAGGGAGGAGGTTAAAAAATCTAATCAGGAGACTAGTTATCTGCGTCAGCGACTTAATGAACTTACAATTAGTCCTAGTCCAAATTTTGGTGGTCAGAGGTCCCAAACATTCAGTCCTTCTCCTTCAGCCTCTGAACTTACTACTCAGGTAGTGCATGCTATGTCCCCGACAATTCCTTTAGCTCCGCCTGAAAGATTTCTGGGAGACCCAAACAAGGCACAGGTATTTGTTACTCAATGCTCTTTGCATTATCTGTGCAAACCAATAATTTTTAAAGAAGATCAATCAAAAGTGGCTTTCATGCTGTCTTACCTGAGTGGCGATGCAGCGGCGTGGTCAATGCCGTTAGTGTCCACCAATGACCCAGTGTTATATAATTTTGAAAATTTCAAAACTGAATTTTTGCGCATTTTTGATCGACGATCAATTTCTCAGTCTACCGACAACGAGCTTCTGGATTTGAAGCAAGGAAACAGAGAGTTGGTGGCATACCTTGCTCAGTATAATAAGTTAATTGTGGAAACGAAATGGCCAGAGTCCAAAAGAGCAGCCATATTCTATCGAGGTTTGAGGGACGAATTAAAGGATGGGCTGGCTCAGATTCCTAAAAGACCTACTGATGTTTCGGAATTGATAGATTTGGTTCTTCAAATTGATCAGAGGCAATCGGAAAGACGTACCGAACGAAGAAAAGATATCCGACCGATACCTCCAAGGTTTGATCGAATGCGTGCTGAAGTTGGAAAGACAAAAGAAGAAGCAGCTCCAGAAGAACCGATGCAAATTGGTACCGTCCGAGGACCGTTGAGTAAAGAGGAAAGAGAGAAAAGACGAGTAGGGAAACTGTGTATGTATTGCGGTGGTTCTGGTCATTTTTTAAGGGAGTGCCCTAGACGACCCAAGGCTGCGTCATGGGTAAAAGACAAGCTCCACCAGTAGAAGGAGTTGCTCTGGTGGAAGCAGATTCTAAGACAACTCCCAACCTGCAAAGTTTGGCAAATACCTTGCAATTTTCTGCTCCTCATCTTATTCTCTCATGTCAAATCTCTTTTGGTAAATCCGGACTGGCCACAGTGGCTATTATGATTGACTCCGGAGCCACTGGAAATTTTTGTGATCTAGTTTTTGCCAAAAGTTTGGGCATTCAATTTTTGAAAAAAGCAAAACCTGAACCAGTACGCGCTGTGGATGGAACTCCTCTCTCCTCAGGTCCAATATCCTTTGACACAGAAGTGATTACGATTTTGGGACCAGGAGAACATAGTAGCGATATCAGTTTCAATCTGATCGATGCCCCGCAATTTCAGTTGATTTTGGGGTTACCTTGGCTAACAGAACACAATCCCAAAATTGACTGGGCCAGGAGAACAGTTGAACTAAATTCTGATTACTGTCTACAACATTGTTTTCACCCAGCTTCCAAGGAGAGAGAGCCAACAACCTCTTATTGTCTAGCTAATCAACCTCAGATCATTTGCACAGTGGAAATTCCAGAAATCCCAAGAGAATATCAAGATTTAAAGTCAGTATTCGATGAAAAAGAAGCTCTTAAACTCCCTCCTCATCGGGAATATGATTGTAAGATTGAGTTAGAGCCTGGAGCGTCATTGCCATGTAGTCGGATCTATGCTCTTTCAGAATCCGAGAATTTGCATTTAAAAGAGTACCTTGATCAGAATCTGGCCAATGGCTTTATTAGGCCTTCACAGTCCCCAGTCTCCTCTCCTCTTTTCTTCATTCCAAAGAAGGACAAAAGTTTGAGGACTTGCATCGACTATAGGGCTTTGAACCTGGTTACAAAAAAAAATCGTTACCCGCTACCACTCATTTCTGAGCTTCTGGATCAGGTGAAAGACGCCCATATTTACACCAAATTAGATCTAAGAGGGGCTTACCACTTGGTGCGGATGGCAGAAGGAGATGAGTGGAAAACGGCATTTCGAACTAGATTTGGTTTATTTGAATACCAGGTTATGCCCTTTGGGTTGTGCAATGCACCCGCAGCCTTCCAACATTTTGTGAATGATATCCTTCGGGAGTTTTTGGATAGGTTTGCGGTCGTCTACATAGACGATATCCTTATTTTTTCAAAGGATCTGGATGAACATGTTCATCATGTTCGTACCATCTTAAAATGTTTATTGGAGAATCAACTTTTTGTCAAATTGGAGAAATGTGTTTTTCATTCATCACGAGTCGAATTTTTGGGCTTTATTCTTTCTCCTCAAGGAGTTTACATGGATGATTCAAAGTTAAAGGCAATTCAAGATTGGCCCGTTCCAAGATCTGTAAAAGAAATCCAAAGTTTTTTGGGGTTTGCGAATTTCTACCGACGTTTCATTCAAAACTTCTCTGAAAAGGTGAGTCCCATCACACGATTGCTCAGGAAGAATGAAAGGTTTGTGTGGGATTCTGTTACTGAGGAAGCGTTCCAGTTCTTAAAAAAATCTTTTATCTCAGCACCCATCCTGCAGCATCCAGATCCATCTGAACCATTTTTTGTAGAAGCCGATGCCTCAAACTGGGCCATTGGAGGAGTCTTATCACAACGACACCGGAAGACTGGACAGCTCCATCCAGTAGCTTACCATTCTCGAAAGTTATCACCTGCGGAGATTAATTATTCCATTGCAGACCGTGAATTATTGGCAGTTAAAGAAGCATTTCAAGAATGGCGTCATTATTTATGGGGCGCGAGACATGTGATTACCGTGTTTACTGACCATCGAAATTTGCAGTTCTTGAAATCAGCTCGATCTTTGACCCCTCGACAACTCAGGTGGTCTCTTTTCTTCGCAGATTTTGATTTTGTTCTAACTTACAAACCTGGGTCAGAAAATGGAAAAGCTGATGCCCTTTCTCGATTGAATTCCGAAAATGATTCAGTTGATGAACCAAAGACTAAGTCGGAAGAATTCATCATTCCTAAGGAAAGAATTGTGGCAGTATCTGTGGCACTTGACTTAGAGGAACAAATCAAAGAAGAATTTCGAAAAGAAGAATATGAGAATTGGGCTTCTGAGGGTCCAAATCGATCAGTAATAGATGGAAAACCAGTAGTGCTGGGAAAGACATTCGTTCCAGGAACTGAGTTACAAGAAAAGGCAATTGGTTTGTTTCATGATCAACAACTGGCTGGACACAAAGGAGTAACTAAAACTTTGGAACTTTTGAAGCGGAATTTCGATTGGCCTGGCATGGAAGCTCAGGTGAGACAGTATGTTGCCACTTGTGAACAATGTTTAAAAGGGAAAAGTCTTAGACAGTCTCCACAAGGTCTTCTCATGCCCTTGCCCATTCCCCCTCATCCTTGGCACACCGTGTCGATGGATTTCATTGTCGAGTTGCCTTCTAGCCAGGGAAATTCAGTCATTTGGGTAGTGGTTGACCAATTTTCCAAGATGAGTCATTTTGTCCCTCTGAAAGGCCTTCCAAATGCCACTCAATTAGCTTCACTATTTGTTCAACACGTTGTAAAACTGCATGGAATTCCCCGGGTGGTCATTTCAGATCGAGGGCCACAGTTTGTGTCTCGGTTCTGGAGATCCTTTTTGAAGGGGTTAGGAATAGACTCTCGTTTGTCCTCCAGTTACCACCCGGAAACGGATGGACAGACTGAGAGAGTTAATCAAGACCTTGAACAATATCTCCGAATTTATTTGATGGAACAAGCTGGGGAGTGGCCGTCTTTACTTGTAACTGCAGAGTTTGCGTACAATAACTCAGTACACTCTGCTACCGGGTTCTCCCCTTTCTTCTTAAACTATGGCAGGCATCCCAACATGCTGGTGGGTCAAGTGGAAGTTGAGGTTCCAGCAGCTGGTGATTTAGTTCTGAAATTGCAACAGGCCTATCAGTTAGCTTCTGCGAATTTGATTAAGTCAAAGGGAGATTACAAGATGCAGGCTGATAAGAGACGTAAGGAGGGACCAGTCTTTGCACCAGGGGATCAAGTTTGGATCTCTACTCGCCATATGCGGTTGAGAGGTAATCGAAAATTTCAGCCAAAATTTGTGGGTCCTTATCCAGTGGTACGAATGATAAATCCAGTGTGTGTCAAGGTTGGTTTGCCTAAAACCTTTAAAATCCACCCAACTTTTCATGTTTCTTTAATACGCAGACATCCACCTAACTTGCGCAAGGTCCTTCCTCCTGCCCCAATCCAAGTTCAATCTGCGGAAGAATTTGAAGTAAAAAGGATTCTAGACTCTAAAATAAAAAGAGGTCAGGTCTTTTATTTGGTAGATTGGAAAGGCTATGGTCCAGAGGAAAGATCTTGGGAACCCAGTTCTAACATTCATGCCCCCAGATTGGTGAGAGAGTTTCATAAAACTTACCCACAGAAGCCTAGAGAAGGGGTTTTGGTGGGGGGTACTGTCAGGAATGGTCTAGACATTAACTTAACATCGGGTAAAACCCCTCATCATCTGGTTCCTGCAATCACAATGTTGCTTGGTCGCTCGATCAGATGGACGCAATTAGTGGCAAAATTCCGACACAAGATGGAGGTAGCTACTTCTAATGTTTCTGATCTCTCTGCTGGTCAGCGTTCTAGACTTGCTAGATGACGTGCTGGAGCAGGGAAGTTGATGCGCGAGCGAGGTAACCGCTGCGCACTTCAACTGTAATCCCCTGAGAGACGGAAGCCTCGCCGTGCTCTTAGATCTCTCTTTGAACCGTGTTAGCGGTATTTTCCAGTCAGCCATTTCTGAATCCTGAGGCGTTCAGTCTCCCCGTTTAGTTTCTTCAGGAGGCAGCATTTTTTCCGTGTAGACAGCGTCAATCCTTGTCAGCTGTTAAGCGGACCTGATTATTTCTTAGCGAGCGCATACCAGTGATGACAGCGCTCGTACTCCTGTGTTGACGGCGCTGTTCTTTCTCAAGCTGACTCTGAACTTCACCGGACAACAATCTCCAGAGAGCGCATTCCAGTGTTGACAGCGCTTGCATTCCTGAGTTGACGGCGCAGTTCTTTCTCAAGCCGACTCGGAACTTCAACGGACATTATCTTCAGTGAGCGCATTCCAGTGCAGACAGCGCATTTCCTGTCACACCATTCAGAACTGCAGCAGATTAACCCGGTAAGACTGTTCCTTGAATTACCGGCTGAATCTTCGTTTGTTTCACCAATGAAGAACTCTTACATTATATGACTATGGCAACATAATCATTTTGAGAGGAGTCTCCGAGCTCTTAGTCAAAGGCTAACTGTGTTTGTTTCAATATCAAAATATTCAAAAGACTTTATTTCTGAGTCAGTAATTCCAGACATTGTGTGTAGAGCAATCTTCTGAGGAAGACTTCAGTATTCATCCTCTCAAGGCACTGGGCAGCAGTTTGATCGTTCTACTAGCAGGTTCCTGAATGTAGATAGAAATATATATATATATTTTTGCTTACCAACTCAACTCTTCAATTATACATTCTTGCCTACGGAGAACAGTTAATTCTTTAAACATCATTTTCTTGCCAAGCAAACTCTGCTCCTTAGACCATAACTCCGTCCCTTCCACAGCCTAAAAGACTCAATGATTAATCTCCAGAGAATCAGCTTGTATCAATCCAGCTTTGAGTCTTTACAGAGAGAGGCTTAGGTACACACTCAGTCAGGTAACCCTAATGTTTTAGAGTAAAGTACAGTCTAGCTAAATTCTGATGTTGTGAGAATGTAGTAATGGTTTGTTAACTCTTGCAGGTGAACTACCATATTCTGAAGAAGAAGGAAGTCACCAGTGTGTCTGTCTCTCTTGTTAGTCATCCACTTCCCCTTTCCCCTTCGCTTCTGGAGTCAGAGAAATCTGGTTCAGTGGTGAGAGGGAGTTGGGAAATTAGCGTCACTCTTCAGCCAGGCGTCTCTACGGAAATCTGGAATTTCAGGTACTTGCCCCTTGACACTCGTGAATGATCTTTTGGATGCATTGACGCTGCCTAAGCAAGTAGCGATTGTTAAATGTAGTGCGCATCGTAAAGTGACGGATGATGTTGGTCGTGGTAATGCGTTTGCAGATGAGATTGCTAAGGAGACTGCCCGGAACCTTAGCACTCGAATGTATGTGACGAGTTCGGTTAGGTGGCCTGCAGAATCGAGCATGTGTGAAGACACTATTGAGAGCGTGAAAGAAATTCAGAATGAGGCCACCGAGACTGAAAAGGCGAAGTGGAAAGAAAGTACGGGAAAGTTGGATGTGAATGGTTGTTGGATTGATTTGTCGGATCAGAAAAGATGGTTGTTGCCCGATGCGTATGTTCTGGCCGTTGTGACAATGGCACATGGGATAGCACATATTAGCGCGAAAGGTATTTGTAAGTTGCTGTCTCCTGTATGGAAGAATGATGGTATCACGAAGTGTGCTGAACGTCTGGTGAAGAATTGTATGGTGTGTATGATGTACAATCCTGGCAAAGGAACCCCAACTCCTCCTGGCAGTTTTGCTCCCCCTTCATGTCCCTTTGAGGTGATCCAATTGGACTTCATCCATATGGAGAGATGCAACAACCTGAAATACGTTTTAGTTGTGGTTTGTGCATTCTCCCGATGGATTGAGGCTTATCCCCTCAAAGACAATACTGCTTTGTCTACTGCGAAAATCCTACTGAAGGAATATTTTCCTCGGTATGGAATGCCTAGAGTCGTGTGGTCAGATAACGGAAGTGAGTTTGTGGGTAGTGTAATGAAGAGTGTGTGTAAGGGCCTTGGAATTAATCAGAAATTCCATAGCGCCAATCATCCCCAGTCAGCTGGTTTGGTTGAAGGGTACAACGGCACCCTTAAACTAAAGCTAGCAAAGATTCAGGCTACGACTGGTCTTTCGTGGCCTGACGCTTTACCTTTAGCATTACTGTCAACTAGGGCGACTGTACACTCCCGAGTAGGGCTTAGTCCCTATGAAATAGTGTTCGGCCGTCCTGCGAATGTGTGGGGGGTTCCTAGGCCAGGAATGTTTTCTGATCTTGAGTACCCAATGTTGATCGATTATCTACATGACTTGACTGCTAAACTGAGGTTAATTCACCAACAGGTTTACGACGCGTTGCCGACACAGACGGAGGGTCCAGGCCACCAGCTCCAGCCCGGAGACTGGGTGGTGACAAGAAACTTTTCACGAAAAAACAACCTAGACCCGAGGTTCACCGGACCCTATCAAGTGCTCCTGGCCACGAGGACTGCCGTTCGTCTCGAGGGACGTAAGAATTGGGTGCATGCCACCCACACCAAACGAGTCCCTATTCCTTTGCCGGCAGACCCGTGGGTAAGGAGAGGCATTGCGTCAACGGAAACAGAAACATTGCCGGCGTTTGTGCCTTTTAGCGACGCACAGCCGGTTGGAGAATCCCCAGCGCAGCAGAAAGACACTGTTGAACAATTAGCATCAAAGGACTCAAGACCAGAACACTCAACTGATCAGCAGGACGCTGTCTCCTCAACGGATCCTTTGTTTGACGAGCAGACACGTTCTGGGAAAACACGATACTTTTTGCGATCTCGCACTAAGGACAAATAAAAGATTCGGTTTTGTTGTATTGACGACTGCATTATCCCGTTTTCCGTGATCAGTTTTGAATCTTCGTATTACTGTAAATATTCTTGTGTATGTATATATATTGAGCTTCATTCCTTGTACTTTTTGCTTCCACAGTTGAGAGACTTTGTTTTTACATATATACATATTGTGCATTGAAGGCCGTAGGGCCGCGCGCGTACTTCCTTCTGGATAGTAGGTCTTGACGCTAGGTTAAAGGCCGTCGGTTCCTGGGAACTCCTAGGGATTGACTATTGCTACACAGAACGAAGTGCGTCAAGAAACGTTGCGGACGGTCGTAGGGAATGGCATTCTCGAAGCTGAATGATTTGGAGGGAGCTCAGGTTCATCGATTCAAAATGCAGCAACTCAGTCGTACCAAATGTTTCATATTCCAACTGTTTGTATTGTTTTTGACTGTTTCAGCATTATTGGCGGGTGGGGTGTATTACACGATGTCTTACTTCTTACCTGCTACACCTACTCCTACTCCTGACCCTAATCTTACCCCTACTGTTTCTCCCCATTCCTTTCACATGTTACCGGAACACGAGCAGGCTAGACGTGTAGAATTCCGCAACAATTCCTTTATTCAGCTCCTTCATCAGCATCAGTTAGTGGTTAACACTACTAATTGTTGGGTGTGTGGGTTGATGCCACATACTACGGATAAGGGTATTCCATATCTGGTGTTACCGTATAGTTCCCAAGGGTCAGCTCGAGCATTTCAAACAATGTTTCGAAGCGCACTGGGTTTCCACCCCATTCGAGAACCACGTTCCCCCTACTCTGGTCCTACCTCGTATCAAAAACCTTTGTCGATAGCAATAGAGGATTTAGATAGCGATATCTATGATCCCTCGCTTATTCCTGAAGAAGAGATACAAGCCTATAGGGTCCTAAGTAGAGGTGAATATAGTGCGTTCACTAGCGAAAAGCAGCTTAAAAGCTCGCCTCCGATATGGGTCGTACCCCACACTGGTAATTTTTGTCTCATGGGTCGTGGCCGACGATCGCAAGCCCGACTTGGAGCAAGTGCTTGCACTGAAAATTACATTCTGCCGATGTTCTCGTCCCCTGTGTTTCTGGCTGCCAAGGGTACATACTTTATCTGCTATGATCGTGCATACACATGGTTGCCCGCTGACTTCATGGGCTCATGTTTTATTGCAAATTTGTTGCCTCCGACGTTTACCGTAGATGCCGATTATCATAAGACTAGAGTTGTACGAGGCGTAATTAGCGAAGAGGATACTGCCGGTCAAGAGGCAGGAGACTTTTTCAAGGGTTTCCTCCCGTTTTGGGGACCTATGGCTAATAGTAGGAACCTGAGACAGTTGACTCGAGTGGTAGAATCAACAGCTAATATTACTGCCAGCGCTCTTGGTAATATCACCACAGAACTTCAGGCGGAGAGACTGATGACGTTACAAAACCGTATGGTTTTAGATGTCATCTTAGCAGATCGAGGTGGGGTATGTAAGGTGATCCATTCGAGCTGCTGCATTTTTATTCCAGATAATGCTCCTACTGTCTATCAAGCCATCTCGAGGTTGCATAAGATCTCCGAATCCATACACGTGGATGTAGGGGATTGGACGTTACTTGGATGGTTTTGGGGCCTGATGTCGACTTGGGGTTGGAAAATTCTGATGATCATCGGAGTCGTTGTAGTGTTTCTGTTCACGTGTTGCCTTTGTGTGCAGTGTGGTCCTGCCTTATGTGGCCTCTGTGCTACAACGTGTATAAGACAACCACCTGTTACCAAGGGGACTCGATTGGACAGAGCTATGCTACAGCAACATCTCGATGGTTTGATGAATATCGAATATGATTCCGACTAGTGCTTGCCTACATGAGGGCAAAAGGAGCGTCTGAGGTTCCGTGACAATCATAAGTGGTGCTTTCGACTCGCACGAATATGGTCGAGTCTGGTATCTATGAACCGCAAATGACGAGTTTAGTAAGTGTGCGCAGTTTCGCTGTGCTAACTTAAACCGTTCGTTTGTTATGTGGGTTTTTATCTGTACCCACGGGTTCCATCTTAGATACGGCATCCATTTTGTCTCTTGCCCTCAAGTAGCCAGCGAACGGACGCTGTCCGTTTCGCGACCCTGGGACTCCCAAGATATGTGCGGAAGACACATGTCCTTTGTAAATGTCTTTATGACGAGGGGGATGTTACTGTAAGGCAGATGGCGCCGCTCAAGGCTCATCTTGCCGCACGGACTTATTGTCTCAGCCGTGCATCTCATTAGGCACGTCCCTTTGATGCCTGTATCTCGTGTTTCCCGATACCTCCCCTTTTACACCCTTTCCGATCTCCCCACTGTCTCCGTCTTCCCCTGCACCTGTCTTTGTTCCTACTTCGATCTGTTTTACTACCGATTGGAATGCACTAATGTTGGGAAGATGGGTTTTTACAGTTGGGAACCGCCAAATGTTTCCGCACTAATGTTCCGGACCTCATATGTTTCAAAGTGACCAAAGCGACCCCTCTGGGGGATGATGGTGGGAACCGGGTTGTAAACTCTTATGTACCATGTTGTCTTATGGGTAAAAACTGTATAAAAGGAGCGATCTACAGAACCAATTTGAAGCAGTCTCCCCAAGTTGCACGTGTGTTGCTTGTCGTGACTTCTGTATTCCCTGCAGTAAATAAACCTTGAATCTTTGACGTCGAAGGAAGTGTCCCGTGTCTCTGTGATTCGTACGCCGGAGCAGGTTACCCACGAAGGTTTCAGGTGTTGTGCCCTGGCACCGCTGGGTCTTAAAGAACCCAGTCCTTCACCTGGAGAGACAGAGACACTCCCCGATAAGAGGCCTGCTGGGAACCGGCGGGGGTCTGAGGCTGGCGGATTCTATCGTATGGCATTGGCCCTTGAAAGGAAGTCTTTTTGGGAACATTTGGGGCCCTGGAAGTATTAAGGGAAAGGGGAGGCCCCCTTGGTGTTTCTTCAACAACTCTCAGCATTTCTGAAAGTCCAGTGTCTCTCAAGATCATGTGTATACACTGGAGCGCGAGTCCTTGCTGCGCGTGCATTCAGCCGAGTCGCCTCTAGGCGCTGTAAAGAGTGGAGTAGGGGTAGATTTGGAGCCAGACTAAGAGCCCAGCCCCAGAGCCCTCTGGCGCATCGCCACGCCCCCCCACCCCACACATGCATTGGCCTATGGAGTTTTCTATGCATTATTCTGCCCCTTATGACCACTCCAGCAGCAGCGAGAAGCTGCACGAGGAAAGGCCCAGTGGAAGGTTTCAAGCTTCTTTAACAGTAATAAACAAATGTTGCTGTTATTGGGCTCAGTATGACTGGTGAATGCTGTTTAAGGGCTGCGCCGGGGTGTTTTAACTTTCTATTAAGTTTAATGCTTGCCTCATGATGTAAGCTGAGATATGTAAATATTGGTAATGTGTCACAACCGGTTAGTGTGTAAAACATTTGTAATTTGTCGACTTGAAATTTCACAAGTGCACTTCGCCGCTCCTCCTTTCATCCATGGCTGGTTGGCCTAGCTGACATACTCGAGGGCATCCCTGCCCCATCAGACGTCGTTCAGTACCCCCTCCCCCCACCCTCCCTGGCACTTGGAGGTTTCGACCATGTCAAGTTATGAATACCAGTGGAGAGGCAGAACCAGAAATAGATAACAAGGAAGAGTAAGGCGGAGACCACAGGGGTCAGGCTGCACATGGGTGCATCAATTCATCGAACACCTGTTGCCACTACTGTAGGCAAGGCGGGGCCACTACAACCTTTTAGTAGGACAGGACAGGACAGGACAGGCTCACTACACCTGTTTAACACCCGTTGCCACTACTGTAGGCAAGGCGGGGCCACTACAAGCTTTTACTAGGACAGGACAGTCTCACTACACCCGTTTGAAGGGAATAGTTACAGTCACTAAAGGATGCCCTGACATGCGGAACAACTGATCCGGAAAGTGAGCGGCGTAGGATAAAACAGATGCAGGGGTGGTTGAGGAGCGGGAGACGCCAGATGCGCTGAAATTTTAATGGCAAATACATACGGAATAATGTTTTTTACATTACCCCCACCCCCGACGTCAGAACCAGAAATAGATAACAAGGAAGAGTAAAGCGGAGACCACAGGGGTCAGACTGCACATGGGTGTTCATCACTGCCTATGTGGGACTTCTTTTAATGACAATGCGGGCACCACGTCTGGAAGGCGTTCCTCTTCCCTCCTCACTTATGCGGATGGCTGCGGGAAGGCAGCTTGCGGGCTATGCTTGCCTGTAGTCACCGGTGGGGCAGCATTCACAGTCCAGCGCTGGTCTGATTATTATTTGCCCAAGATCACAAAGATTGGCAATGCCAGGATTTAACTTACAAATCCTACCTCTAAATCTGCGCTGTCCGGACCGACCGACGCCTAGTGTCGCTGTACGCCTGGGGTCCCGTACACCGATGCCCGGTGGTCCTGCACATCTCACCCTGCCCACCGGTGGCTAGCAGCCCTGAACTGCTGCGATCAAGCAGATCGACGTTCAGAACACCCGGTTCTCTGCATTTTCCGCTTGAACCGCTTCTAGCAGAGCGGCAGCCAGCCCCACCCCTCGCCTTTATCCAAGCAACCTGTCCAGTTTGTTCTACTGGTTTGACCCGTAAACTTTCAATAAGTGAGGCTACGTCACCCAGCTGCCTTAGCAACTGAATGAGACAGTCTGAGGAATACAGAGAACAGAGGCCTTTTAAATGCTTTAGGGTTACAAAACTCAGCATAAAAGAAAGGGGGGCAGTCCTAGCTTTTGCAAGCATGCAAAAAACCCAACATTCCTTCTTACACAAGCTGGATAAACCCATAATAAAAGACCACAACCCATCTCGTAAACAGGTCATAAAAGAAGGAAGGAACAGAAACAGATGAGAAGTAGGATAAGGGGTGTGTATGTGCATACCAAACTTTACAATCTCCTGTGCTCTGATCCTTAATCTTGATCAGCTACTGGGCAAGGAACTGGTCTAATAAGGTCAGCTTCAGGCAAAAGGGTCAGTTCACTCAGGTCATCCAGAAGTCAGCTAAAGTCATCGGCCTATGTGAGGGCAACCACAAAATGACTGCCATGCACAAAATGGAACACAAGGATTCAGAACGAAATCTTCAAATACACAGTGATTCCATCGGTGTAACACGATGAAAACACTCATACTTGCTGAGCTCACTGTTTACGGTTCGCTGTTACCAAAATCGTAACAGAACCACGACCTTTATGACCCAGGTTCAGAATTCACGGACCCTCAGACCCTCCTTTTGCCCTTACATAGGCAATAACCTAAACTCACGTCAATCTGAATCCAGGTCTATATTCATCAGATCATCAAGATGTTGCTGGAGCATAATCCTATTACTTAGCAACTCTCTCGGGACAGGTCTCCTAACACACGTAGTAGCACAAAGGCCACATATGGCAGGACCAAACAGGGAATACCTCTATCTGTAGTATGTGGCATAAGACCACACACCCAACAATTAGTGATGTTCACTACTAACTGGTGTTGATGCAGAAACTGTACAAAAGGAATTATTAGTAAACTCTGACCTCCTAACTAGTTCATGTTCAGGTAAAATATGGAAAGAATGCAAAGAAGTAGTAGTAGGAAGAGACATAGGTTGAGAGGTGGGTACAGATGTCAATTGAGTAGAAAAAAACAATCCCACCCATTAAAGACAACTTCATGTTTAAAAAACACTAGAAAACATGTTATTAAGTACATATAGACAACAGGAGTAAGTAGTGACCACTATTACAAACGAAATGATAATTTTTCACAACCCTAAGCAAAAAAGCAAATCCTAAAATTATCTTGTAACATTTTTAGGGCTTCCTATGCATTTCAGTAATTTATTGTATGTTCAAGTGAAACAGTGGTGACCCTCATTAATGCTCTGAGGTGAAAAGGGGATACTTTTCCACAGAGAATGGACTTTATTCTGCTTTTACTAAACAGAATAGTACTTTAAAACAATGCCAGTAAAACAATCAGTCTCCTAACACCCATTCTATGCACTCGCACGGAAACCATTTGTATAACCAACTATGCCCAGAGTCCGTTCAAAAAGCCTCTCTGGCAGGCTTCTATTGTTCATCAAATCTTCTTTTGTTGTTGCATGGGCCTCTTCATTCAGGCCTTTCATCTGTTGGAGTGCCCACCTGGCAAACACTCATAGCTCATTCAAAAAGTCTCAATGTCTCAAGGCAGTGCACCAGTATCTCTCCTCTGCGGCAGACACAACAGATATTGTGCTCTTCATTGGTCATGGGCACAGATCATCTTGTGCAGACCCAGGACCATTCTCAGGCTCCAACACTCATCATTCAGTGTCAGAGGACGCTCAGGCTGCTCTTTCATGGGCACCAGAATGTAGTGCCTTTTGCCCATCGTGGATCCTCCGGTGCACTGCACTTCCGTTGGAGCAAAGGAAAAAGGGGGGTGCGTGGCCAAAACTCAGGCCAAGGGGCTCAAGGGACTGCACACTGTCAGAGGTTACCAGTACATGACAGGCACTCTTTTGCACTGAAATTCTGGTTCTGTCGCAAAACCAGCTCCTCCTTCTTTTCTGATGTTGAACGCCTTCTGATGAAGCAAGTACGATGCTTTAAACAGTTCATTGTATAACAAGGGGACTGCAAACAGGTGGCCTGCGATCTTCAAAGGAGTGGCCACACGCCATGGGACAATTTTGGTCTAGAATACACTGCCATTTTCAAAAGCAATACAAATATAAAGGCAGTAGGCAAAACAGTGCCTCTAGGCTTTTCAATTGGGTTTCCGTGTGAGAGCATATCCTCCATCATCTAAGGGTAGATAGCGACATGAGAATTCTATCTGAATGGATGTCCTCACACATGGTGGCATTGTCTAATGGGGTAAACACATTTTTCTCTCAATGATTACGTATAGGTGTTCCTAAATTCCTTATCTAAATCATCTCAAAAGAAAAACCACATAATACAGATTATCAGGGAAAACAGTCTGGATATACAAAAGGGAATTATACATAATATGGGGGTCTCTGGTACATTACTGCAGTCTGGTAGTGTGAACCTGAACAATACACTAACAATAATAAAAGCTGACTGGTGAAAGGAAATACGGAAAAGAGAAATGGGACTAGGTCAAGCTAAAATCCCCAATAACTAGGTACAATGGGACATTGGTCAGGGGAGAAGCGACAAAAGAAAAAATCTATAGGAAGAACAAGAAATTACTTGGGTGATAGTCAAGCATGTGACACAATACCAAGAGTATGAGTGATACACAAAAAATCACAATAGTTCCCAAAGGTTAGCTCTACCGCTGGCCGCTAAACCATATATGGTAACCTCAGCTAATGTTCCAGTTCCTTCTTCAGGGAAAAAATGAAACCTGGTTTCCTTTATGGTACAAAGCCATACACTACTTAGGAAGCAGAACAAAACTGACTAATGTAATATAGAAATTAGGTCACCATGTACAAGAGTCACAGATCTATAATTTTATCATTATGTCCAATCAGGATACATACATTTAGGGCTGCCTGTTCCGTTAAGGGAAGAGGGGGCAAGTGACACATTTTGATCCTGTATATCTCTTTAATTTTTCTTGAATACTATTTATAGCCAAATTTGACATACACTGGTGAAGTGTTGTCTGTGTGTTCACAAAAATGTAAATATCATATCTGTGAAATTTAGCAAATCAACCCAACTGTTGTGAAGCGATACACATCGTCATGTATATCCCTTCACAACAAAGGTAAACTTGTAATAGTATCAAAAGCAGCAACATTAAACAAAAACATGCAAAAACGTACAAAACGCACATGTCAAGCCATCGGATATACTTACTGTATATCAAGCACAAAAAGCATAGACAAAACAATAGCATATATGAATGAGCGGTGACACACAACACCATATCATGTACTTTATGTTACTGTGAAATTCGGGCCTGCTTAATTTGTCAGGTTTAAAATCCTTACCCTCCTTTTGACAGTAGATCACCATTTAGTGGATATCTGCTGTCAAATACAACTTTCTAACATACAGGACCAGCAAGAACAATTCATGATAGGACCAAATACACAAACATAAAAAACACATGAACATTTCTTTCCAAAGGAGTTACGCAAAAACACATCTCCTTTCAACCAACCAAACTCACGTGTCTTGACTTGCTTAAACGCACCCAGAACAATCCATGAATGATCTCTAGGCAAAAGCAAAAAAACATACACAACACACAAAAGAGAGACATTTCTCATAACAAACAAAAATCAATTATAAGTTTTAATCAGAAGACAAAACAAGACACATATTAACAAACACAAAAATAAATCTCCATTACTTAACTGTTACCATCTTGTCAGTCAGCTTGCAACATTCAGTCACCTTAATTTTGCCTTCCTAAAAATTTCAAGTTTCAAGTTTATTTTATTTGTTTTGGTACTCTACTGAGGACCACAAATTTAATACGATAAAATTATGTTACAAATACTGTTAAATTTCTTATTAATACAAAGCTAAAAAAGATTTTAAAAATTTATAAAAGTTATAACAAACCAGTTCATTTGGAGGAGATTTACATACAGTGATCAAGTCCTTTACAGTAGTGATACGGCAATTGATATATATAGGATGCAGATATTTTATCCTAGCAGCCACTACTTTTGGGTTAGGACATGTAAAAGAGAGATGTTCTACGTCCTTCTCCCCTCCGTAGCAAAGGTTACATAAAGAAGAACCATTTGGGTGCCATCTTGATGTTATGGTTAGCACTGGTAAGATACCGAGCCGTAACAGGATAATTGTTCTCCTAGCGCCATGCGAGAGATTAAAGTCTATGTATTGCTGTACTTGCTTAGGTGCAGTTGATTCCGCAAAGCTTTTATACAAAGTCAATTTAGCGCAATGTGAAAAATCAAGATCATAACTGAGTCTGGGAGTAAAACATTTTAAGAAGAGTTTCAGTTGTGATGGGGTCCATATAAGCAACAGATTAAGATTAATCTAGCTAGTTTAAATGCGATGGTCATGTTGTTGAAAAATACTTGTTTCGAAGCATCGCAGTCGAAGGTCTCGGTTTTAAGTAATGAACGGAGAGTTCCATCCTTTGCGTGCAGCAGATTATATGCCCACCTGATGACGTTTGCGATAGCTCTAGCATAGGAGCTCGTGATAGAAAGTTCGAGGCGAAGAGCTTGCACCGGAATGGATTGTGATACCTTCAACATTTTCCTCAGTATCTTCCCTTCTTTTTGGTCCAGGAATGACCACTGTTTTATAGGAATATATTCCAAAGCAAACGATAAAACTGGAGGAATCTTTGAACTATATACTTTGAGGAGGGATGAGAAATGTCTGTTACCTGAAGCTACATATAGTCTTTGAAGGGCTCCGGCATGCACCTCAGATTTCCTAGTCAGGTTATTAACCTGTGAATTATTTTTTAATGTCTTAGTAAAAATCCTGCCCAGGGAGGTATATTCCTCAGTCTCTTCTATACTACCAGCGCCGAGTCTCCATCTGAATTTGGTACTTCTTTTTCTCCCTGAGAAAGAAACTATTTTTGTTTTAGTGAGATTCGGGATTAAGAAGTTTTCCTGAGTATATTTATTCAAAGAGTCTAGAATTCTTTGTAGGCCAAAGGGCGTAAGATCTAACACTACGATGTCGTCTGCATATAAGAGGGCGTGAACGTTTTGGGCAGTGATCTTTGGAGGCAGACTTGGCACTTGTTGAAGGTACTGTGGCAAATCACTGAGATATAGTGAAAATAGCAAAGGGGCTAAAAGACATCCCTGCTTGAGTCCATTTGCTGTTGGAATTTTGTTGGTCAGGCCCTTTTCACACCCCATTTGCACTTGACACCACGTGTGCGAATGCAATGTAATTATGATTTGCAATAATTGTTCAGGGATTCTTAGCTTCCTCAGTTTTTTCCAGAGAGTTGGCCTATCTACTCGATCAAATGCGGTAGAAAAATCGATGAATGCTGCATATACCGGTTGGGATTTTCCTACAACATATTTGTCGAGAATAGTTTGTAATATTGCGATGTTATCAATAACCGAGTGTTTTGGCCTAAAGCCGGCCTGGTATATGGGAATTAAGTTCTGAGAAAATGCCCAATTTTTAAGTAGATCTAACAATTCAGCGGCGAAGATTTTCCCCGTGGCGTCTTGTAATGCTATTTGACGATAATTACCAGCTTGATGTCTTGATCCTTTTTTAAAGATCGGTATTATGATGCTCCCCTTCCAGGATTTTGGCACTAATCCTGTTTTAAGGATGAAATTGAAGAGGGGAGAGGCATCTTACTCCAACCCTTAGGGTCTGCCTGTAGGACCTTGATGGGTATTTGGTCTGGGCCGGAGGCTCCTGTGGATCTCGCCTTTCGGATGTGCATTTCTATTGAAAACGGGGAGATGGTTCCGATCGGAATGTTGTTTCCTTCACTATTGTTCCCATCATTTTCAGCCTCTTCATTACCCATGTTTGCTCTGTACAAGGCTGTCAAGTAAATTTCCCATTCTTGAGGCGGAACTGGAATAGAGTTCAAGGCCTTTTTTGTTCCGGTTTCTTTTGCAATTAAAGACCAGTATGATCGTTGGTTGCGATGTTTTGCAGCAATTTGAAGGTCGACCCAATTTTTATCCTGTGTTATTCTTTTTAAGCGAAGCTTTTCTCACTTAAGTTGATTTTTTAATTTGTTAATTTCTGCCTGTCTTGAGATTGTACGGTCCAAATATTGTGCTCTAATAAGTTTTTTTAGTCTTTTTGCAGTTGCTGAATTCAAGGTTTTATTTTTGTTTTTATTCAATACTGGTGTAACTTGTTGCAATTGGTTTTGAAAGACTTGTTTTAGATTCTCAGTAATGGACTCAAAATTTGTTATTAGGTCAGCGGAATATTCTTTGGATAAAAGATGATTTGTGTCAATTAAGGTAGTTATTTTGTCTATCATAGTTGAGTTCCAGTAGATCCGCCTTTGATTTATTTGTGCCTCGACTGTGCTTTGTTTATACATAATATGACTAGGGGAGCAGGGACTTATTTTCCATTGCATTTGTAGTAGCAGGATTGCATGGTCACTCTCTTCAATGAAATAGGTATGAAGATGTGAGGCGGACTCAAACGACTCCATACTACAGATTATATAATCTATGATTGAAAGGGTTTTATTTCCCCGTCTGGTGTAGGATGCAGGGATGTCACCTTCCACATTCCCGTTCAATATAATTCCGTTTAGTATTGGAAGTGACGTTAATAGCATTTTCCCCCTTTTATCTGCCCTACTTTTAGTCGGGAATGTTGGCACAGGTATTTCCAGAGCATCATCTTTGTACCAATTTGCCCAGTCACAATAGTTCCCAAAGGTTAGCTAAACCATATATGGTAACCTCAGCTAATGTTCCAGTTCCTTCTTCAGGGAAAAAATGACACCTGGTTTCCTTTATGGTACAAAGCATACACTACTTAGGAAGCAGAACAAAACTGTCTAATGTAATATAGAAATTAGGTCACCATGTACAAGAGTCACAGATCTATAATTTTATCATTATGTCCAATCAGGATACATACATTTAGGGCTGCCTGTTCCTTTAAGGGAAGAGGGGGCAAGTGACACATTTTGATCCTGTATATCTCTTTTATTTTTCTTGAATACTATTTATAGCCAAATTTGACATACACTGGTGAAGTGTTGTCTGTGTGTTCACAAAAATGTAAATATCATATTTGTGAAATTTAGCAAATCAACCCAACTGTTGTGGAGCGATACACATCGTCATGTATATCCCTTCACAACACAGGTAAACTTGTAATAGTATCAAAAGCAGCAACATTAAACAAAAACATGCAAAAACATACAAAACGCACATGTCAAGCCATCGGATATACTTACTGTATATCAAGCACAAAAAGCATAGACAAAACAATAGCATATATGAATGAGCGGTGACACACAACACCATATCATGTACTTTATGTTACTGTGAAATTCGGGCCTGCTTAATTTGTCAGGTTTAAAATCCTTACCCTCCTTTTGACAGTAGATCACCATTTAGTGGATATCTGCTGTCAAATACAACTTTCTAACATACAGGACCAGCAAGAACAATTCATGATAGGACCAAATACACAAACATAAAAAACACATGAACATTTCTTTCCAAAGGAGTTACGCAAAAACACATCTCCTTTCAACCAACCAAACTCACGTGTCTTGACTTGCTTAAACGCACCCAGAACAATCCATGAAGGATCTCTAGGCAAAAGCAAAAAAACATACACAACACACAAAAGAGAGACATTTCTCATAACAAACAAATATCAATTATAAGTTTTAATCAGAAGACAAAACAAGACACATATTAACAAACACAAAAATAAATTTCCATTACTTAACTGTTACCATCTTGTCAGTCAGCTTGCAACATTCAGTCACCTTAATTTTACCTTCCTAAAAGTAAAATTGTTACACTGACACTCCATATTAATTTGGCACCTGCAATTTCCCACTGTAAAAAATAATTCTTAATTGGCAAATCGTTCTCACTTAGGCATGTAGCCTTCAAAATTTTAGTAAAGGACTTTGTCTTATTTTCTGTCTAAGACTTAATGCACCACTTCGTTTTCTGTCAAATAAAAGCAACTAGCAGACATTATTTTCTTAGAGCAGAGACACAAATGTATATGGCTGAGATACCCGCCACCCCCTCTCAACACAATCCCCAAGAATGGGAAACCGGAAACGGTTCTGAACTTTTGGAAGACGGGAGGGAGTGACCCTCCCGGCCGTATTTATTAAAATATGAAACAAAATTAAAACATTAAAATAACAGTTTCATATTAATGTACAATTTCATTTCCACATTGCGATGTTTGGCTAACCTTAACATATTCTCTAATACAAAGGTTCTCCTAGCCGAACTAATCATCCTACAAAACGTTTAACTTGAAATTGTACATCCTAACGTTTAAGGGCCAACGGCAAGGTCGTAACCGGTGTCAAGATCCCTAAACCAGACATATCCCCCTCACTTGTGAGGGGCGACCGCACAGAGGTGTACCTCAAGTGCATTTACCAATTTCCCTTGACTTGACGGGGGCCCCAATAAACTCGACGCCATTTAAAGGTCGTCCGAGGACTCGTGTGAGGTATCTAGAAGGTAGCGTAGACCCCCTGCCAAACCCCACACAACTTACCACATCTGCCGTCGCAGATGTCCAGGCCCCGGGAAATTCCCCAGGAGGGGGCTGTAGCCCCTCCTACCCAGGAAGGGGCCTTGACCGCCTTTCCTTTCCTTTCGGCGGCCCATCCTTAGAAGGGACCGCCTCCCCGTTGAGGGGCCAATGGCCACCTCCCTCGAGCGCTCCCATCCGTAATGGGTGACGCCCACCCATAGGGATCTTCCAATTACTGCTCACCGATCATGACCTTACCGCCCGACCAAAATAAATACGACAGTTCTAACTAAATTACTAAATGACTAAATTACTAACAGACAGTAACAATTTACAACTTTATTAAAAGGCATGATTACTGATCAACACTAGTGCATAATTACTTTATTCGCAAAACATATTATAATTCGACCATTTTTTATTGCATATTCAAAGTTATCACGATAGTCATCACAACCTGCAAAAAATTAGTGTTACCACATCAAACTTTATTCAAAACCACTTGCTGTCCTCAGGGGCTGGTGGGTGGGTCAAAATTGGCTCTTCGTTCCGTCTCGAGCTCACGTGTAGCGAGGAGGTGCAGCTTCAGAGCACAGGAACAAGAGGATGCTTTCTTGGCTTGTTGCTCCTTTTATCCGTCTTCAGGGCGGGCGTCAACCCGCCCCTGCCTGCCTCAAAGGGCGTGGCCGGCCGCGTCAGTGTCTAGGCCAGCCCACTCCAGGGCGGGAAAAGGCGCGCCCCGGCTACGCCGCTTCGGGCATACCAGCCGAGACTCGCCTCCTGCCCAAGATGGCTTCCCGGGGGGATCGTGGTACTCCGCCATACGTTCGGGGGGACCGAATGGTCGCCCCTTTCCATATGGCTGAGATACCCGCCACCCCCTCTCAACACAATCCCCAAGAATGGGAAACCGGAAACGGTTCTGAACTTTTGGAAGACGGGAGGGAGTGACCCTCCCGGCCGTATTTATTAAAATATGAAACAAAATTAAAACATTAAAATAACAGTTTCATATTAATGTACAATTTCATTTCCACATTGCGATGTTTGGCTAACCTTAACATATTCTCTAATACAAAGGTTCTCCTAGCCGAACTAATCATCCTACAAAACGTTTAACTTGAAATTGTACATCCTAACGTTTAAGGGCCAACGGCAAGGTCGTAACCGGTGTCAAGATCCCTAAACCAGACATATCCCCCTCACTTGTGAGGGGCGACCGCACAGAGGTGTACCTCAAGTGCATTTACCAATTTCCCTTGACTTGACGGGGGCCCCAATAAACTCGATGCCATTTAAAGGTCGTCCGAGGACTCGTGTGAGGTATCTAGAAGGTAGCGTAGACCCCCTCCCAAACCCCACACAACTTACCACATCTGCCGTCGCAGATGTCCAGGCCCCGGGAAATTCCCCAGGAGGGGGCTGTAGCCCCTCCTACCCAGGAAGGGGCCTTGACCGCCTTTCCTTTCCTTTCGGCGGCCCATCCTTAGAAGGGACCGCCTCCCCGTTGAGGGGCCAATGGCCACCTCCCTCGAGCGCTCCCATCCGTAATGGGTGACGCCCACCCATAGGGATCTTCCAATTACTGCTCACCGATCATGACCTTACCGCCACAGGCCGGATAGTTGACCGGCTATCCGGACCCCCCACAACACTCCTGCCTAAAGGTCATGTCATAAAGTCTTTAGCCAAGCTATCAGGTCTCCTATGAGTAATTCGTTCCCCATCCGGGACAAATGAACACCATCCCCCAAATACATACTGTCCCCTGTAATACAACCATGTGAAATAGAATGCAGTGTACATGAACGGAACAATCTACTCATTTTATTATTAATTTTCCGTACTGAATGATTCAGAGCAGAAACCGAAATAGCCCCCCGCCACACTTTCCGTGGGATCATATGGGACCATGCAATTGTGCACCCTGGAACTCTTCTTGCCAACCAACTTACCGTGGAAAGCATAGCCTCAAGAAGAAGTCGTCTACCAGTGGTCACCAAATCATTGCCCCCAAGATGTACTATGACTACAGACGGCGGTGACCTCGTCCGCCCTAACAAACCCTCAAAAAATGATCGGAACTGGTCAATACAGAGCCCGCCCTTTCCGTAGAAGGACACCCTGTACCCGTATTCCCCAGCCACGTGAATCATGTCACCTGCTTTGAATACGTCCGCGGCACGCCTCACATATGAGTGGCCCACGACCCACACCTCCTTTTTCACAGCCGGTGATGTCTGACCGCTGGCCCCCCGGTGTCGGGTCGACTGCACAGTCCGCTCCGCCTCGTAGGCTTGTGCAACTGAAAACCAAACAAAAACAAGAAGCGTGAGTACATCATTACAGCTTCACAACATGTGCAACCGCACATACCTCTTATAACAGTTCGAGGACCAACGCCGCACACGTTTTACTTGTTCAACATTCAGACCCCTGGCTGTAGCCTCTGTAGCAGCCCCTATCCGAAAGGAATGGGTCCCAAACTCGCCGGGGTTCAAGCCCGCGGCCGAAATTGACATCGCAAGCACCCGCTGAAACTGAAACCTCGTCAGTGGGGTGGCGTCAGCGTGTCTCAACAAGGTCCCCCCCCATGATACCACCCTTTGTGCTAAATATTCCTCCACGCACACCACAGGGCACATGGGAGACCCGGGAATCCTTCGTATGACTATGCAGTCCCCAATTGCACCCTGATCGGTCTTGGACCTGACAAACGAGACAGTCATTGTCTCCCCCCTGACCTGAACGTGCTCTCGGCACAGTCCCCCCATGGTATCCTGCTTGTTCTTTGCCACTAATTCGCTTACCCGCATAGCCCCATGGAATGCTAGCACAAAAGCGGCTCGGAATAACCCCGTTTCGTACCGGGATGAACATGTTGCGGGAAGTACCGATAACAAAAGAGCCAACCTATCTGAACCTATCGGGCGCCTCTCATCTACTCTGCGACCCTCAAGGCGTTGCCACCCACGTAGCGCTTTTTGCACAACAAAAGACGCAGTCGGGTCCTGGATCCCATGAGCCCTTGCCATGAAGGAAATGGCGGCCCGATGCCTCTGGGCCGTAGCCACTGACTTGCCTGCCTGATGTAAAGACAGCAGAAACTTTACTACTAGCTCTTCCTGGCCCCAAAGCTCTCCCCTAGCAGTCCCCAAAAAGGCCCAATAGGCTCGGAACGCCCCTTCATATGCCTTCCTTGTCCTGGGTGCTAAACTCTCTCCCACGAGGTTCTGTAGTTCGGGGCACCGAGAGACCAGAGAGCTTCGGGAAAGGGTGCCGCCACCGGGTCCGCTGTGGGCAGAAAACCCCAGAAGGCCTGCATACGAAAACGAGAAAGCGCATCAGCCGCTTGATTCATTACCCCCGGCACATGTCTTGCCCTAAATAGCACGTTCAATTGCATACACAATAACACAATTTCTTTGAGCAATCTCAGAATCCATCTGCATCGTGCTGCCTGGCTATTGATACACTCAACCACGGTCATGTTATCAGACCAAAACACCACAGAGTGATCTCTGAATCCCTCAGGCCAAGTTTTTAGGGCCACCAGAATGGGAAAAAGTTCAAGAAAGGCAATGTTACTTGTCAGCCCACACTCATGCCACCATAACGGCCATTTTTGAGCCGACCATTGTGTGCCGAATATGGCACCAAAACCAATGCTCCCAGCCGAATCTGTCCACAGCCCCAGCTCTTCGGAGGACACCGCCGGTTTATTCCAGACAATTCGACCATTGAACTCCGCCAGAAATGCCAACCAAATGCGCATGTCCTGGCGAACCTCTGCCGATAGCCTCGTGCGATGATGACCCTCCTTCAGTCCGACCATGGCTTGAGCGATCGAGCGGGAAAAGGGGCGGGCCATCGGCATTACTCTCAGGGCAAAATTCAGCTGGCCCACCAATTGTTGTAATTGATGCAGTCTGACTTTAGACTCACTAATACACGTTTTCAAGGAAGCCCTGAATCTTAACACCTTTTCCTTTGGTAATCGAAAACAACCTTCCCCTGAATCGAGCTCGATCCCCAGGAACTCGAGGCAGGTCGAGGGACCCACAGTCTTACCTGGTGCCAGTGGCACACCAAAATGCTTCATTAAGACACAAAATTCATTCAAAGCCTGTCCACATTCCTGATCCCCGGCCGCCCCCAGAAACAAAAAGTCATCGAGATAATGCATGACATGTTGAAAACCTGTCCTCTTTGTGAAGACCCATTGCAGAAAACAACTGAACTTTTCAAAATAGGCACAAGATATAGAGCATCCCATCGGCATACATCTATCCATGTAATAGTGACCCTGAAACATGAAACCGAGGAGACGCTGATCGTCTGGGTGTACCGGGAGCAACCGGAACGCTGACTCAATATCTGATTTCGCCATCAGCGCCCCAGGCCCTAGGCGATTCAACATGGCGACGGCCTCATCGAAAGATGCGTACCGCACCGAACACACTTCCGGGTCTATCGCATCATTCACGGAAAGACCACGTGGGGCTGATAAATTATGTATCAGTCGGAACTCACCCGGGTCCTTCTTCGGGACCACCCCCAAAGGAGAACAAACAAAGTTAGCACACGGTGGCTCATCAAATGGACCGGCGACTCGGCCTCGAGTAACCTCCTTCCCAATCTTTTCCTGTACCACGGTCCTATGTTGCAGGACCGACATTTGGTTCTTACATTTTGCTAAACCCTGGAACTCCCCCACTGGGATGCGGAAACCATATGAAAACCCGTTTCGCAACACCCCAGCGGAAGCATGATCCGGGTATTCGCTGAGCCAAGGAATCATTGCCATGGTATCAATCGGAGTAGGTAAAGGCACCCCTCGGACTATATCAGACCTGTTTGGTGCCTCCTCTACCACCGTTATCACCCGTTTTGGCTCTGCACATGGACTCAGGATGGGATGACTGCCCACACCCTCCACATTCGTGTCTAAATTTGCACGACCCCTGGGGCCTCGTACATTTACCCCTGTTAAAGTTCCAACAAATCCCCTTTTTACCTGTGTTGCCGTTCGGCCTCGAGTGGTGGTCGTTACCTGTACCTGATCGAAAGGGTGTCCCAACATATTGGCATGAGGACTCACCCCCGCTGCTCCCTACCAATGGTAACTTCAACATACCAGTACTCTCCATTTTCGACCACGAAACAGAATCGTAACAGTCCCAAGTCAAGTTCTTGTCGTGCTCTTTCGCTTTTCTAAAAATATTATCGTAACAGAACCACTGATTGCCCCCATATGATACAGAATATTCCATGATCCGTGACTGGTAAATAGGCAATTCGGACAGTAACTCGGGCCTACGTTCACCCATGATGGAGGTAAAAATTCCCCATGCCCTGCCCCAAGTGCCAATGTTTTCGTCAACCTTAAAGGCGGCCATCTTTGCGCGCCACACACTCGGATGCATGAGCTCCTTTTGGCTCTTAACATGCTACATCTCATAATGATCTGTAAGCAACGAAAAAATGTTTACATACTCATCAGCCCACATCTTTTCCTTAATAGCTAGAGGGACATGCTGACCCAACTTTTCCCTTCGTGAGGGTGCAGACTCATCCCTCGCAATCGGCAATGGCCGCTTACCTGAACCGGAAGCTGCGTCTGCCGCTGGACCTGCTCCTGTCGATTTTTCACCCGCCGGAGACGGCGTGATAACTGGCGATGGTGCCTTCGCCACCTCCCTATTTTCACGCAGTTGCTTCATCAACACCCGTGCGTCGTCAGCCGTGGCGCCCTCGCCATTTTTCCCCAACCACGCTGCCAATTGTGCTGCCAACTCGGGCGGCATATCCTCCCCGGACACGGGGGTGACCACCACGGGAATCGGATTCCCCTCTGTCGGCACCGGAGTTGGCCCTTCGAGTGGGGTATCGGGAACCGGGATGTCTCCCCCAGCTGCCCCCCGTCTGGGCCTCTTGCCCTTCCCTCCTGGAGCGGCTCCTGCCAAAGGTCGTTTCGGTCCCCCTTCCCCGTCTCTAGCCGCCATCTGCTTCTTTAGATCGGTTACCTCTTTCATGAGCATACGGAGCATCTGGTCGGTAGTAACTCGCTTTCCGACTTTCTTAGGCATTCTTAGACAGAGTATCTGTAAGACAAAAAGAAAGATTACCACGCTCAAAATTGGCTCTTCGTTCCGTCTCGAGCTCACGTGTAGCGAGGAGGTGCAGCTTCAGAGCACAGGAACAAGAGGATGCTTTCTTGGCTTGTTGCTCCTTTTATCCGTCTTCAGGGCGGGCGTCAACCCGCCCCTGCCTGCCTCAAAGGGCGTGGCCGGCCGCGTCAGTGTCTAGGCCAGCCCACTCCAGGGCGGGAAAAGGCGCGCCCCGGCTACGCCGCTTCGGGCATACCAGCCGAGACTCGCCTCCCGCCCAAGATGGCTTCCCGGGGGGATCGTGGTACTCCGCCATACGTTCGGGGGGACCGAATGGTCGCCCCTTTCCATCAGTTCTGCAGAGCATTTAACATGATGTTGGAACTTACAAAGAAACCTATTTTATATTTCCCTTTGGAATTAAGTTCTTTAATTTTATTGATGTTCATATTTAGAAACCAGAAACCCCACCTTTTAGAGGCCTGTTTGGCAAGGTCATTCTGCATTCCACAGAGACAAGGCCCTAATTTAAAAGGTCACAAATGTCAACATGGCAGCCTCCTTCCATTGTTTACAGGGAAACTAAAGATAGCATCTCAGCGTGACTTGAGCCTCTGCAGCTTTTCTAGCCCCCAGCTTCTGCTCACTGTGAATTATCTCTATTCCCAGATTATTAAACTACATTTACTGTGAATAATTCACAAAACCTAATAACACACATACCAGTTTTTAGAACAAATGCTTATTGCAATGGTACTCATTTCAGCAACCTTAATTGGATCCCACTGGGTCATTTAAAAGGAAAACCCCAAAATGGGGACAACCTGCAAATTTGTATTATACCTACATGTATGCATTTACTGAAGCTTAAAGCACTTTAAAGCTATTATAAATGGCAAGAATGTTGTTTTAAATGGTCTATTTTACCCAAAATCGACTTTGATGTTTGGGGCACTTAAAAATAAATATCCTATACTTGTGATACATATTAATCATCCTCAGAATGTTCTTTACAAATTACAGAGATTGGACATTAGACATATCCCATGTAAATCCTTAGAAAAATGAGTTTTTTACGCCTGCGCTAAGTGAAATTCCATATGCTAATGTTCTCATTATGCAGTGTAACACAACTTAAATTAAATTATAATGCTAGGAGGTCACAGTATGAGCATTAAGCTTCATGAATAGTAAAAAACGAATTTTGTAGCACTTATTTTAATAATTATTTTTCAAAATGTATTAATTATTTTTAATAAACCCAAAAATTTTTGATAATTCCACATAAAAAATGCGAACTGCATCCCTTGCCTATCATTTTAGACGCATTCATTTATAATTAAACAAGAAGAATCCTACTCCCAGTGTACACCACGAAGATGGGGGACACTCAGTGTTGTGTAAAATACCCCTCACACACCAACAGGCCCCTTGGTGTCATGCTTCATCATCGGGGTCTTCGCACCCCGCTAGAGGGATGCGGCACGCTGCGACCTGCGACTACGCGGGAGCGTTGACAAGGTTGACTATGTGTGGTGTGTGTTAAGTGCAAGTGAGGGGATACATGTGAGTGAAGGGTGTAGTGAAAAATTAAAAAGTACCTGGCTAGTGGGTGGTGTGAAAAAAACTTTATTCAGGACCCCTAGCTGGTGCTATTAAAAAGATGTGCAAAAAAGGCGAGGTCAGTTGTCTTAATTAGGGACACTACCTTTGGTGTGCGTCGACATGTTTCGGAACTGGTGTTCCTTCTTCAGGACGGGGCACAACTTCCCAACCCTACTCACGTATTTCTATCAAAAAGGTGTTATTTTTAAAATCTTTTTACTGAAAAGTGAAAACAATCTCACAGAGGCTAACAATGTGCCTACAGCGGTATTATTGGTTCATGCAATTGCATGCCCTGAAAAAAAAGAAAAACTCAAATAAGTTTGGTTACCACAAAGGACTGGCTCAGACAGGTGCAGTCACCTGGAGCCCCAAACAGTTAAATTAACCTGTAAAGAAAGTGGGACACACATGACACACAACATAGAAGACACATTTATAGTTTTTGTATTTGTTCTGTAAGACATACTCATAGTCACTGTTGTATTTTGCATCATGAGCATATCCAGAACATCAAGGTAGGTAGGTGGATCCACAATCTGTGAGGGTAAAGAGTTGGTTTCAGTGTTTTTACTCTTTTTACTCACTGTTTGACTCCACGCTAAATCGGGGTATCTGGGAGTTTCTTGTGTGTAATATACTCACGAAATCCGCCTGAATTGGCCTCCTTCTACCACCCTGTGCTGCTCCGCTGTAAATGTATTAGCGATCAGGGCTCTGGTATATATGAGGCATTGAGGTGTTGTTTGATTCGTTGATTAGCGGAAAAGGAAAACGGGCCATATAAGGAACATCCGTATTCCCGCCTATCATGAACATGCTCACGGTCTCTATGTGACATGTGTCGTTTTTAGCTCGTCTCGGGTTTTCTAGACAGACCATTTTAGGTGTATCCGCTTTTCTGCCTATCATGAGCCGGGACACCGGTTCCTGCTGACATGTGTCCTTCTGAGCATGCCCGGTCTTTGAGTGTTCCAAGAGGCGGGCGCATGCGTGTATCTCATTCGTTCAGCCGTGGTCTGCTAGTTCTCTGCGCATGGGCAGTCGCATGGATTGCCTCTTTGTTAACCACAGCTCTAATGCGATGTGTACGACATTGAAGTGGGGCCATCCATCGTTTTACTAGTTCTTAACACGTGCCTCCGTGTTTAGTATATTACTAATTTGATGAATGGGGCATTGCATAGGGCGATCCATAGTCTTGTTTATCGCCTGGGCAGTGGCATAAATGACAACGTTATTAACACAATCCCAATACGATGAAATTCGCATTCCTTAGGAGCGTTCCGTAGTTCTTTATTTTGTTCTATATCGGAAAACTACATCAGGTTGTTTATGATCTTATAGTTTATTCCTTTTCTGAGACGAAAAAGTGAGTAAATGACGCTGTTGTATTTCAGTTATTATCCAGTCATTTGACTCCATGGAATATCGTCATTAAGACCTACGATGTGGGTTCCCAAACGAAACACCCATCGTTGTTCTTTTTGGAACAGGCCTGTTTCAGATGTTAGGCGTTCGATTACAGTCCAACGTAAGTCGTTGATGCAATGTTGTTGTTCCAGGAAATGTGATGCCATCTTGGTGGTCGTTTTTTTACAGCGTATATTGCTTTTATGTTCACCTATCCTCACTTTGACAGGTCGGGTGGTCATGCCTATATACTCTAGACCACATGGGCACGTTATCATGTAGACCACGTTCTTCGTATTGCAATTTGAGAAATGACGTTGTTCCCATGATGTGCCATTCCTAAAGGTTAGAGTTTTGCTTTTCTGGGTTTGGTGACAGCAGCTGCAATCCCCGCAGGGGAAGTGTCCGTGAACCCCAGTCACGTTCTGTCTTCCAGTGGGGTTTTGTCGTGGTCTAGTATGTACCAGTATGTCCTTAATATTTCTGCCCCTACGGTGTGCATACATTGGTTTCTCAAAATCCAGGTTTCCACAGTTCAGTATTCCCCAATGTTTGTTTATGACTTTTGATACCTGGTTCGATATGGATGTATATGTTGTAACACAGATTGGTCTTTTGCTTGCTCCTTTTTCTTGCGGATTATCCTCAAGGAGTGCATCCCTATGGTTGTTCCTTGCGCGTTTCATTGCCTTGTCAATGGTTTTAACAGGGTATTGTCTCTGTATTAGTTTAGTTTTTAAATCTTTGGCCTGTTTATTAAATTGGTTCAATTCTGTGCAGTTTCTTCTGAGACGTAAGAATTGTCCATACGGTAGATTCTCCCTTAAGTGTCTGGGATGGAAACTATCGTATCGTAACAAACAGTTCCTGGAGGTGGGTTTGAAATGGGTGGTACTTTTCAGCCTTCCATCCTCAGTGTATACATTCAAATCCAGAAAAATCATTGATGTGTTGGAGATCGTACTTGTAAATTTTAGGTATTCATTCTGGTTGTTGAGCCAAGCCACAAAATTCGAGGCACTGTTTACATCCCCATTCCATATGATGAAGATATCATCTATATACCGTTTCCAGGTGTTAATCTGGGAACGATATGGATTGTCTTCATGTAAGATCTTGTGTTGTTCCAGGTGGTGAACGTATAGTCCCGCTAGACTTGGAGCAAATGTACTACCCATGCTCGTTCCATGGGTCTGTAAGTATAGAGTCTCTTTATATTTGAAAAAATTGTCTTTTAAGGCCATGGTGATGCATTCCAGGACCAGGTTCCTTGGTGTCTGGTACTTCCATATATTACTGAAGAGTACTTCCTCTATGATTTGTAGTGTCTCCTCATGGGGCAGGCTAGTATATAAGCTCTCTACGTCGAGGCTTAGTAGGAGTTGTGTGGATGGATCAAATTCCTTGTCTTCAAGCAATTGTAAGACCGCTTTAGTGTCTTTCAAATATGTATTCGTTGATTGTACCATCGGTCGGAGGAAGGCATCCGCGAATTTAGACAGCGGCTCCAGAATCGACCCAATCCCAGAGACGATAGGTCTTCCCGGTGGATTGTTGATGTTTTTATGGATCATGGGGATGCAGTAAAAGTATGGTGTTCTCGGAGTAGGTTGTTGTAGGAAGTCAGCTTCTTTTTTGCTGAGCCAGTCATGGGCTAGACCTTCCTCAACCATGCCGCCAATCCGGATCCGAATTCCTTCAGTTGGATCATTTTCCAGAATTCTGTAGTTCCGTTCATCCGATAGTAAACGCTGGCACTCTTTATCATATGCCTCCAAGGTTTGCAATACTATCGCTCCCCCTTTGTACGCTGGTTTTATAACAAGCTCGCTGTTGTTGGTTAGCTCTCTTAGGGCTTGTTGTTCTTCACCACTTGTGTTGTAGAAAACGTTCTTCTCTTTTGTATTCAGTTGGTTGACCTCAGTGATCACTGCCTTTTCAAAGGTTAGGATTTCTACAGGGATTGTAGAATCCGGTGGGGTAAAGGTTGACTTCAACTTTAAGCCAGTATCTGTTTTATCCTCTGGTAATGGCTTGTCTTTAAAGAAGGCCTGTAGTTTTAGTTTCCGGAAGAAGTCCTGTAACTCCATATTGAGTTTGAAGATATCTGGTTTTTGAGTTGGTACAAACCCCAGGCCTTTGTTTAAAACATTTTTCTGTGTCGCTGTTAATGTCATAGGTGTGAGATTTACAACGAGGTCCCTTTCCTGCTGGTTGATGGCTGGTTGGGTAGGGATCCCGTCATGCTCCTGGTTGTCCGGGCGTTGGACTGCTCCTGATCATCCCACGCAACATTGTTGCCTTTCCGGTTCTTGCCTTGTGTGTTCTGGCGTGCCCCTAAAAAAGATTGTTGTGGCCCTCCATATGGTTGTTGCTGGCCGTAGTAACCTTCGCTGTATTCTTGATTCCATAGTGGTCCATACTGAAAAGGGTTGAATTGTGGTGGGCCCATAAATTGTGGGAACTGGTTTTGTGGTTGATAACCCCTCCATCCCCTTTGTCTGGGGAACTGCTGTCTCCTTTGCCTCCAGCCTCCTCTGCGTTGTCTGTATCCTCTGTTGCCGCTTGAATTGGAACCTGAGGAGCCGTTGTCCGAAGTGTCGCTATCTGCGTCGCTGTAGGTGCTTTTAGAGACATAATCCACCTTCGTGTATGGATATGCATTTTCGGGGGTAAACTTTGCCACATCTTTAGTTAGTTTGTTAGTTTTACTCTGTTTCAAAGTAAACTCGAAGTCAGTCATTTGTTCGTTTAGTTCCTCGAGTCTAGTTTTTAACTCTTCAGGTGGAATGTATGTTTTTAGTTGGACCTCTATTTTGTTTATTTCAATTTTCAGTTCCTGTGTAATCCTGGTAGCCATTTTTATTATGAGTACTAACCAGTCTCTTGAGCAGTGCCAGGATATCAATGACCACTCTTTCTTAAAAATCAAATCATTTTGGAAAATGAGTGGTTCATTTTTAACAATCAGGCCAGGTGGTGCCATTTTGTTACGAAGGTACTGGGTCATGAACAAACCGTGTAGGGCTGCTTTTATTTGGTTGCGTCTTAGATTAAGCAACTCATTCCAATCGTTGGTATGTGGACCTGTTTCTTGGTTACATAGGCCTTCGAAAAGGTTGGTATCGGATAAGATCTTGTCAATTTCGTCCTCCGCAAAAGTGAGGCCGTGTTCATCTTCCATTTTGAGCGGACCGCTGGCTTCTTTTATTATACTTAGGTGTGTGTCTCTATGTGTGTGTTGTGTGATTGGAGAAAAGACTCCCGCAGCTCTGCGCTGCCTAAAGACCGAAATTAACAACGAGGGGAGGTAGAGTAAAGAGATAGGATTCCTACTCCACAGGCACTGATAATTAAACAAGAAGAATCCTACTCCCAGTGTACACCACAAAGATGGGGGACACTCAGTGTTGTGTAAAATACCCCTCACACACCAACAGGCCCCTTGGTGTCATGCTTCATCATCGGGGTCTTCGCACCCCGCTAGAGGGATGCGGCACGCTGCGACCTGCGACTACGCGGGAGCGTTGACAAGGTTGACTATGTGTGGTGTGTGTTAAGTGCAAGTGAGGGGATACATGTGAGTGAAGGGTGTAGTGAAAAATTAAAAAGTACCTGGCTAGTGGGTGGTGTGAAAAAAACTTTATTCAGGACCCCTAGCTGGTGCTATTAAAAAGATGTGCAAAAAAGGCGAGGTCAGTTGTCTTAATTAGGGACACTACCTCTGGTGTGCGTCAACATGTTTCGGAACTGGTGTTCCTTCTTCAGGACGGGGCACAACTTCCCAACCCTACTCACGTATTTCTATCAAAAAGGTGTTATTTTTAAAATCTTTTTACTGAAAAGTGAAAACAATCTCACAGAGGCTAACAATGTGCCTACAACGGTATTATTGGTTCATGCAATTGCATGCCCTGAAAAAAAAGAAAAACTCAAATAAGTTTGGTTACCACAAAGGACTGGCTCAGACAGGTGCAGTCACCTGGAGCCCCAAACAGTTAAATTAACCTGTAAAGAAAGTGGGACACACATGACACACAACATAGAAGACACATTTATAGTTTTTGTATTTGTTCTGTAAGACATACTCATAGTCACTGTTGTATTTTGCATCATGAGCATATCCAGAACATCAAGGTAGGTAGGTGGATCCACAATCTGTGAGGGTAAAGAGTTGGTTTCAGTGTTTTTACTCTTTTTACTCACTGTTTGACTCCACGCTAAATCGGGGTATCTGGGAGTTTCTTGTGTGTAATATACTCACGAAATCCGCCTGAATTGGCCTCCTTCTACCACCCTGTGCTGCTCCGCTGTAGATGTATTAGCGATCAGGGCTCTGGTATATATGAGGCATTGAGGTGTTGTTTGATTCGTTGATTAGCGGAAAAGGAAAACGGGCCTTATAAGGAACATCCGTATTCCCGCCTATCATGAACATGCTCACGGTCTCTATGTGACATGTGTCGTTTTTAGCTCGTCTCATTCGTTAATTAGCGGGTTTTCTAGACAGACCATTTTAGGAGTATCTGCCTTTCTGCCTATCATGAGCCGGGACACCGGTTCCTGCTGACATGTGTCCTTCTGAGCATGCCCGGTCTTTGAGTGTTCCAAGAGGCGGGCGCATGCGAATATCTCATTCGTTCAGCCGTGGTCTGCTAGTTCTCTGCGCATGGGCAGTCGCATGGATTGCCTCTTTGTTAACCACAGCTCTAATGCGATGTGTACGACATTGAAGTGGGGCCATCCATCGTTTTACTAGTTCTTAACGCGTGCCTCCGTGTTTAGTATATTACTAATTTGATGAATGGGGCATTGCATAGGGCGATCCATAGTCTTGTTTATCGCCTGGGCAGTGGCATAAATGACAACGTTATTAACACAATCCCAATACGATGAAATTCGCATTCCTTAGGAGCGTTCCGTAGTTCTTTATTTTGTTCTATATCGGAAAACTACATCAGGTTGTTTATGATCTTATAGTTTATTCCTTTTCTGAGACGAAAAAGTGAGTAAATGACGCTGTTGTATTTCAGTTATTATCCAGTCATTTGGCTCCATGGAATATCGTCATTAAGACCTACGATGTGGGTTCCCAAACGAAACACCCATCGTTGTTCTTTTTGGAACAGGCCTGTTTCAGATGTTAGGCGTTCGATTACAGTCCAACGTAAGTCGTTGATGCAATGTTGTTGTTCCAGGAAATGTGATGCCATCTTGGAGGTCGTTTTTTTACAGCGTGTATTGCTTTTATGTTCACCTATCCTCACTTTGACAGGTCGGGTGGTCATGCCTATATACTCTAGACAAATTTTAACAGGAGGGGGGAGAGAGAGAGTCAGTGGATTCAGTCTCCCAAGTTATACGAATAAACAAAGTGGAATCCACTCAAAGTGATAGTGATCCCTAGAGTGATGGGGAACACACAGTGTTGTTTAAATGCCCCTCACACACCAACAGGCCCCTTGGTGTCATGCTTCATCATCGGGGCCTTCGCACCCCTCTACGGGATGCGGCGTGCTACGACTCGCGGATACGCAGGAGCACTTGAAGTGAACTATGTGTGGGGGTGTGTGTTTATTACAAAAGTGTGAGTGGGGTGAGGTGAAAAAAGTGAGTGATTAAAAAATACCTGGCACGTGGGAGAAAAAAACTTTATTAAATCCCCGGCTGGTATTATTAAAATGAAAGTGCAGGGCGTGGTTTTGACAGATACGTATTAGGGTATCAAACCACTGTCTTAAAAGTCAACATGTTTCGGAGGTCAAAGCCCCCTTCTTCAGGACAAGGGTTAATGCACTTACCCTCCCCTTACTCACATGTAAAATGTAAAAGTGAAAATAAAAATTACCACAATGTGTAATGTTCCTAACAATGTTAAATGTTAGTGAGTGTCGTTGCGCCCAGTTGGCGTAAGAACCTGTGGAGACAAAATCATAGATAAACATACAGATCTATATTTCACAGGTTAAAGGAGAAGAATCATGCTTCTCTGAACAAACATCAGGTAGAACCAAAAAATAATTGGACCCTGGAAAGGAAAAAGAAAAAGAAAAAGGACACTACAAACATACACACACACAACACCAAAATTACTCTCTGCTCAGATGGAAGGAGAGCAAAACAAAAAGGAATGAAGATCTTACTTAAAGTTCCCAAATACAGGACTTCATGAGCCTTTAGCGTATATTGGGGAATCCTTCCTTTCTAATCAGAAAACCTAAGAAATCAATATCAGGGGTTCAGTAGGAAGACTTTGTCATCAATGCGCCAAAGGTACAGTGAACAACTTTTTCTCTCAGTGGTCTATAACTCACGGTTACTGCAACAGCTAATCGCCTGCCTTCCCTCAACGCGGCTCCGATGAAGTGAGCTACGAAGGAATCGAGGCCCTTATATATTGTGCCTGTGGGTAATTAATGCTGATTAATTGAATAATGCAACCCGGGGGAATGCCCAAATACGGAGATAACAACCTCCGAGCGTCCGGTGATGCGCTAGCGCCTTTCACTACTCTGTCGCGCATGCGCATTACCGCTCCAGACGTACGCATGCGCGGTAAGCGAGGCTGCCGCGCATGCGTCGACGGAGACACTTCGTTTAGACACGGAGCCGTCGGCTTTGCATGAGAATGCCTGTTGATGAATGGCGCTTCAACTACAAATGCACGGGGACATGCATTTAGATAATGAAATAAAGTATGCGCATACCAGGCAGTGCTCTAAGGTAATTTTACAGCTAGGGGCCACACAAAATGTAATAAGCAACAAGGACAGCAGTGGTGAATAAAACTGCTTTTTAGAAGTGTATTTGGATCAGCAATTAGATAAACTGCCTTCAAGTTCGGACTCAACAGACGGTGATTCTTTTATAGAACTTAGTGAAGAGGGGAAACTCATGAAACAAGGTCCCTACCAAGAGGGAATCCATCATCAATCACAACTCGGTAGTACCTCGTTGTACTGATGTATGAACCCAGATGAACCCCGCAAATACATTTGTTGAATGCAACCACACATGTACATCAACAAAATATGATGGGTAGTCAGATTGAGTTTTTATCTGAGAAGGTTCCATGGAATGGAATCATTCAGCCCAGTGGTGTCGGTTCCCAACCGAAACACCCACTGTTGCTCTTTTTCTAGGAGACCTATCTCTGAGGGCAGTTGTTCAATTATTGTCCACTGTAGCTCGTTTACACAGTGTTGATGTTCAATGTAATGGGTTGACATCTTAGTCGTTAGTTTCTTACACCTGATGTTGCTTTTGTGTTCATTTAACCTGACCCTTACAGGTCTGGTGGTCATCCCCACATATTCCTTTCCACATGGGCAGGTAATCAGGTAAACAACATTTTTACTGTTGCAGTTCGTAAATGCACGTTGTTCCCATGTTGTCCCATTGGTAAAGGTTAGATTCTGGCTCTTTTTTGTGAGGTGGCAGTTGTTACAGTTGCCACACGGGTAGTGCCCATGTATGCCTTGCAACCTCGTCTGATCCTTGGTAGGAGGGGGTGGTCTTGTATGAACGAGTATGTCTCTTAGGTTCCTACCCCTTCTGTGTGCAAAGAGAGGTTTCTCCAGAGTCAAGCCACCACTCGTTAAAGTGCGCCAATGTTTGTGGACCAATTTTGTCACTTGGTTGCTGACCGGACTGTATGTGGTAACACAAACCGTCCTGTTTGCGGCATCCTCCCTACGCGGATTGTCCTCCAGAAGGGCGTCACGGTTATTATTTCGTGCTCTTGTAAAGGCTTTCTTGATCACAGTTTCCGGATATTTCCTCTGTCTCAGTTTTGCACTAAGATCCTTGGCCTGAGTTTTGTATCTAGCCACATCACTACAATTCCGCCGAAGGCGTAGGAACTGTCCATAGGGAAGGTTCTCTCTCAGATGACGAGGGTGAAAGCTGTCAAATCTGAGGAGGCAGTTCCTCGCCGTTGGTTTAAAGTGTGTTTCCGTTTTTAACATGCCGGCTTCATAGTAGATATTCAAATCTAAGAAAACCATGTTGGTATTAGATGCCTGGTGAGTGAATTTCAAAAAGGCATTTTGATTGTTCAGCCAGTCGATGAATTCAGTTATCATGGTTACATCTCCTTCCCAGATGACCAGGATATCATCAATGTACCTACGCCAGGTGCGAATCCTCGCCCTGTGAGGATTGTCTGGGTGCAAGATTTTCGTAGATTCCAAATGGTGGACATACAGTCCAGCCAGACTCGGGGCAAATGTGCTGCCCATACTGGTCCCATGCTTCTGCCAGAAAAGAGTGCCCTCATATTCGAAAAAGTTTTTCGTGAGTGCCCAAGAAATGCACTCCATCACTACATTCCGTGGAGTGTGGTATTCCCAATTCGTAGAGTGCAGTACCTCCTCAGTGATTTGGATGGTCTCATCATGGGGGAGACTCGTATACAGGCTCTCCACATCCAGACTTAGCAGCATCTGTGAGGTTGGATCAAAAGTTTGATTTTTTAACAGTTGTAGTACTGCTTTGGTATCACGTAGATAGGTGTCAGTAGCCTGTACAAGTGGCCTCAAGAAAGCATCCGCAAACTTGGATAATGGTTCCAGGATGGATGAGATTCCGGAAACTATGGGGCGACCAGGGGGGTTCTCCAGGTTCTTGTGCACCTTAGGAATAGTATAGAAGTAAGGGATGCGAGGGTTCCTCTGTGTCAGGAACTCGGACTCCTTTTTAGTAATCCAGTCATGTGCAAGTGCCTCTTCCACCATACCACCTATCTGGACTCTTAAAGATTCAGTGGGATCTTCCGTAAGTATTTGGTAGTTCCTATTATCAGAAAGAAGACGTCTGCATTCCTTATCATAGGCTGTGGTTGTTTGGATCACCACTGCACCACCCTTGTCTGCAGGTTTTATAACTAGGTTTTTGTTCATCCTCAATTCCTTAATGGCCTCATTTTCTGTTCTGCTCATGTTCTGAAAGACCTTTTGTCTGGTTTCTAGACCTTTCAATTCCTGCATCATGGCTTTTTCAAAGGCCAGTACTTCAACAGGAAGCTGGTTGTCTAAAGGTGTAAATGTTGACTTGGGTTTTAAGCCAGTGTCAGAAGTCTCTGTGGGTAGATCCTTGTCTTTAAAGAATGCCCGCAACTTTATAGTCCTTATAAACTCCTGCATTTCCTTATGTAGTAGGAAAATGTCTGGTCTATTGGTAGGGACATAACCAAGGCCTTTATTCAGTACCTCCTTTTGCAGATCCGTGAGGGGCCAAGGGGTTATATTGATAACTAGGTCCCCCTGTGGCTTGTTGACGCCTGATTGGCTGCCATGCTCCTCGTTACTACACGTGGGTCTGACTCCTCTGTGGGTTGCCAATTTACGTTGTTGCCCTTCTTGTTCCGCCCTCTGCGGGATCCCTGGCCCCAAGATAAAAAAGGTTGTTGATTTTGGGGTACATTAGTTTGGTCTGGAACCCACTGGGGGTACATTTGTCCCATTTGAGGTGGGACAAACTGATATTGCGGGAATTGAAAAGGGGGTTGATAAGGGTTAAATTGAGGACCTTGAAAACCACGCCAACCTCTTTGACGTGGAAATTGGGCTCTTTGTTGACGAAAGCCGCCTCTTTGCTTTTTTTGCTGGAAACCTCCCGATTTGTTGCTTGAGTTACTGCCATCTGAGTTAACACTATCTGTATCACTCATGTTATCTTTCATGACATAATCTGCTCGAGTGTAAGGGTAGGCTCTCTCAGGAGTAAAGCGGTCTTTATCTTTTTTCAGTTTATTAAATTTGCTTTGTTTCAAGCCAGCCTCAAATTCTTTCATTTGTTGGTTTAGTTCCTCTAAGCCCTTTTTAAGATCCGCTGGTGAAATGAAGGCCTTTAGCTGTACTTCAAGTCTTTGGATCTCTACTTTCAGCTCTACTGACTTCCTAGCTGCAGTCTGGACTATAAGTACCAGCCAATCCCTGGTACAGTGCCAAGAAATAAGTGACCATGCCTTTTTAAAAATAAGGTCGTCCTGGAAAATAAACGGTTCAGTTTTGACCAATAAACCTTGCGGGGCCATCTTGTTTCTCAAATACTCCCTCATCAGTAAGCCGTGAAGGGCTGTCCTGATTTGGATTTTGCGGGTGTTCATCAGCTCATCCCAATCGGCTACTGCAGGCCCTGGGTCGCTATTGCTGAGGCCTTCAAAAGGTTTATCATCTGCTAGAATGCGGTCAATATCATCCTCACTAAAAGTCAGTCCATGTTCATCCTCCATGTTGACAGATGAGGAGAGCAGGAAGGTTTTTTCAGAGAAATAAAGTAGTTGTGTGTGAATGGGTATGTGTGTAGGTCCGAAGGGAAAGGGAAGGGGACTCCCACAGCTGCACGCTGTCTATAAACAAATTTTAACAGGAGGGGGGAGAGAGAGAGTCAGTGGATTCAGTCTCCCAAGTTATACGAATAAACAAAGTGGAATCCACTCAAAGTGATAGTGATCCCTAGAGTGATGGGGAACACACAGTGTTGTTTAAATGCCCCTCACACACCAACAGGCCCCTTGGTGTCATGCTTCATCATCGGGGCCTTCGCACCCCTCTACGGGATGCGGCGTGCTACGACTCGCGGATACGCAGGAGCACTTGAAGTGAACTATGTGTGGGGGTGTGTGTTTATTACAAAAGTGTGAGTGGGGTGAGGTGAAAAAAGTGAGTGATTAAAAAATACCTGGCACGTGGGAGAAAAAAACTTTATTAAATCCCCGGCTGGTATTATTAAAATGAAAGTGCAGGGCGTGGTTTTGACAGATACGTATTAGGGTATCAAACCACTGTCTTAAAAGTCAACATGTTTCGGAGGTCAAAGCCCCCTTCTTCAGGACAAGGGTTAATGCACTTACCCTCCCCTTACTCACATGTAAAATGTAAAAGTGAAAATTACCACAATGTGTAATGTTCCTAACAATGTTAAATGTTAGTGAGTGTCGTTGCGCCCAGTTGGCGTAAGAACCTGTGGAGACAAAATCATAGATAAACATACAGATCTATATTTCACAGGTTAAAGGAGAAGAATCATGCTTCTCTGAAAAAACATCAGGTAGAACCAAAAAATAATTGGACCCTGGAAAGGAAAAAGAAAAAGAAAAAGGACACTACAAACATACACACACACAACACCAAAATTACTCTCTGCTCAGATGGAAGGAGAGCAAAACAAAAAGGAATGAAGATCTTACTTAAAGTTCTCAAATACAGGACTTCATGAGCCTTTAGCGTATATTGGGGAATCCTTCCTTTCTAATCAGAAAACCTAAGAAATCAATATCAGGGGTTCAGTAGGAAGACTTTGTCATCAATGCGCCAAAGGTACAGTGAACAACTGTTTCTCTCAGTGGTCTATAACTCACGGTTACTGCAACAGCTAATCGCCTGCCTTCCCTCAACGCGGCTCCGATGAAGTGAGCTACGAAGGAATCGAGGCCCTTATATATTGTGCCTGTGGGTAATTAATGCTGATTAATTGAATAATGCAACCCGGGGGAATGCCCAAATACGGAGATAACAACCTCCGAGCGTCCGGTGATGCGCTAGCGCCTTTCACTACTCTGTCGCGCATGCGCATTACCGCTCCAGACGTACGCATGCGCGGTAAGCGAGGCTGCCGCGCATGCGTCGACGGAGACACTTCGTTTAGACACGGAGCCGTCGGCTTTGCATGAGAATGCCTGTTGATGAATGGCGCTTCAACTACAAATGCACGGGGACATGCATTTAGATAATGAAATAAAGTATGCGCATACCAGGCAGTGCTCTAAGGTAATTTTACAGCTAGGGGCCACACAAAATATAATAAGCAACAAGGACAGCAGTGGTGAATAAAACTGCTTTTTAGAAGTGTATTTGGATCAGCAATTAGATAAACTGCCTTCAAGTTCGGACTCAACAGACGGTGATTCTTTTATAGAACTTAGTGAAGAGGGGAAACTCATGAAACAAGGTCCCTACCAAGAGGGAATCCATCATCAATCACAACTCGGTAGTACCTCGTTGTACTGATGTATGAACCCAGATGAACCCCGCAAATACATTTGTTGAATGCAACCACACATGTACATCAACAAAATATGATGGGTAGTCAGATTGAGTTTTTATCTGAGAAGGTTCCATGGAATGGAATCATTCAGCCCAGTGGTGTCGGTTCCCAACCGAAACACCCACCGTTGCTCTTTTTCTAGGAGACCTATCTCTGAGGGCAGTTGTTCAATTATTGTCCACTGTAGCTCGTTTACACAGTGTTGATGTTCAATGTAATGGGTTGACATCTTAGTCGTTAGTTTCTTACACCTGATGTTGCTTTTGTGTTCATTTAACCTGACCCTTACAGGTCTGGTGGTCATCCCCACATATTCCTTTCCACATGGGCAGGTAATCAGGTAAACAACATTTTTACTGTTGCAGTTCGTAAATGCACGTTGTTCCCATGTTGTCCCATTGGTAAAGGTTAGATTCTGGCTCTTTTTTGTGAGGTGGCAGTTGTTACAGTTGCCACACGGGTAGTGCCCATGTATGCCTTGCAACCTCGTCTGATCCTTGGTAGGAGGGGGTGGTCTTGTATGAACGAGTATGTCTCTTAGGTTCCTACCCCTTCTGTGTGCAAAGAGAGGTTTCTCCAGAGTCAAGCCACCACTCGTTAAAGTGCGCCAATGTTTGTGGACCAATTTTGTCACTTGGTTGCTGACCGGACTGTATGTGGTAACACAAACCGTCCTGTTTGCGGCATCCTCCCTACGCGGATTGTCCTCCAGAAGGGCGTCACGGTTATTATTTCGTGCTCTTGTAAAGGCTTTCTTGATCACAGTTTCCGGATATTTCCTCTGTCTCAGTTTTGCACTAAGATCCTTGGCCTGAGTTTTGTATCTAGCCACATCACTACAATTCCGCCGAAGGCGTAGGAACTGTCCATAGGGAAGGTTCTCTCTCAGATGACGAGGGTGAAAGCTGTCAAATCTGAGGAGGCAGTTCCTCGCCGTTGGTTTAAAGTGTGTTTCCGTTTTTAACATGCCGGCTTCATAGTAGATATTCAAATCTAAGAAAACCATGTTGGTATTAGATGCCTGGTGAGTGAATTTCAAAAAGGCATTTTGATTGTTCAGCCAGTCGATGAATTCAGTTATCATGGTTACATCTCCTTCCCAGATGACCAGGATATCATCAATGTACCTACGCCAGGTGCGAATCCTCGCCCTGTGAGGATTGTCTGGGTGCAAGATTTTCGTAGATTCCAAATGGTGGACATACAGTCCAGCCAGACTCGGGGCAAATGTGCTGCCCATACTGGTCCCATGCTTCTGCCAGAAAAGAGTGCCCTCATATTCGAAAAAGTTTTTCGTGAGTGCCAAAGAAATGCACTCCATCACTACATTCCGTGGAGTGTGGTATTCCCAATTCGTAGAGTGCAGTACCTCCTCAGTGATTTGGATGGTCTCATCATGGGGGAGACTCGTATACAGGCTCTCCACATCCAGACTTAGCAGCATCTGTGAGGTTGGATCAAAAGTTTGATTTTTTAACAGTTGTAGTACTGCTTTGGTATCACGTAGATAGGTGTCAGTAGCCTGTACAAGTGGCCTCAAGAAAGCATCCGCAAACTTGGATAATGGTTCCAGGATGGATGAGATTCCGGAAACTATGGGGCGACCAGGGGGGTTCTCCAGGTTCTTGTGCACCTTAGGAATAGTATAGAAGTAAGGGATGCGAGGGTTCCTCTGTGTCAGGAACTCGGACTCCTTTTTAGTAATCCAGTCATGTGCAAGTGCCTCTTCCACCATACCACCTATCTGGACTCTTAAAGATTCAGTGGGATCTTCCGTAAGTATTTGGTAGTTCCTATTATCAGAAAGAAGACGTCTGCATTCCTTATCATAGGCTGTGGTTGTTTGGATCGCCACTGCACCACCCTTGTCTGCAGGTTTTATAACTAGGTTTTTGTTCATCCTCAATTCCTTAATGGCCTCATTTTCTGTTCTGCTCATGTTCTGAAAGACCTTTTGTCTGGTTTCTAGACCTTTCAATTCCTGCATCATGGCTTTTTCAAAGGCCAGTACTTCAACAGGAAGCTGGTTGTCTAAAGGTGTAAATGTTGACTTGGGTTTTAAGCCAGTGTCAGAAGTCTCTGTGGGTAGATCCTTGTCTTTAAAGAATGCCCGCAACTTTATAGTCCTTATAAACTCCTGCATTTCCTTATGTAGTAGGAAAATGTCTGGTCTATTGGTAGGGACATAACCAAGGCCTTTATTCAGTACCTCCTTTTGCAGATCCGTGAGGGGCCAAGGGGTTATATTGATAACTAGGTCCCCCTGTGGCTTGTTGACGCCTGATTGGCTGCCATGCTCCTCGTTACTACACGTGGGTCTGACTCCTCTGTGGGTTGCCAATTTACGTTGTTGCCCTTCTTGTTCCGTCCTCTGCGGGATCCCTGGCCCCAAGATAAAAAAGGTTGTTGATTTTGGGGTACATTAGTTTGGTCTGGAACCCACTGGGGGTACATTTGTCCCATTTGAGGTGGGACAAACTGATATTGCGGGAATTGAAAAGGGGGTTGATAAGGGTTAAATTGAGGACCTTGAAAACCACGCCAACCTCTTTGACGTGGAAATTGGGCTCTTTGTTGACGAAAGCCGCCTCTTTGCTTTTTTTGCTGGAAACCTCCCGATTTGTTGCTTGAGTTACTGCCATCTGAGTTAACACTATCTGTATCACTCATGTTATCTTTCATGACATAATCTGCTCGAGTGTAAGGGTAGGCTCTCTCAGGAGTAAAGCGGTCTTTATCTTTTTTCAGTTTATTAAATTTGCTTTGTTTCAAGCCAGCCTCAAATTCTTTCATTTGTTGGTTTAGTTCCTCTAAGCCCTTTTTAAGATCCGCTGGTGAAATGAAGGCCTTTAGCTGTACTTCAAGTCTTTGGATCTCTACTTTCAGCTCTACTGACTTCCTAGCTGCAGTCTGGACTATAAGTACCAGCCAATCCCTGGTACAGTGCCAAGAAATAAGTGACCATGCCTTTTTAAAAACAAGGTCGTCCTGGAAAATAAACGGTTCAGTTTTGACCAATAAACCTTGCGGGGCCATCTTGTTTCTCAAATACTCCCTCATCAGTAAGCCGTGAAGGGCTGTCCTGATTTGGATTTTGCGGGTGTTCATCAGCTCATCCCAATCGGCTACTGCAGGCCCTGGGTCGCTATTGCTGAGGCCTTCAAAAGGTTTATCATCTGCTAGAATGCGGTCAATATCATCCTCACTAAAAGTCAGTCCATGTTCATCCTCCATGTTGACAGATGAGGAGAGCAGGAAGGTTTTTTCAGAGAAATAAAGTAGTTGTGTGTGAATGGGTATGTGTGTAGGTCCGAAGGGAAAGGGAAGGGGACTCCCACAGCTGCACGCTGTCTATAAACAAATTTTAACAGGAGGGGGGAGAGAGAGAGTCAGTGGATTCAGTCTCCCAAGTTATACGAATAAACAAAGTGGAATCCACTCAAAGTGATAGTGATCCCTAGAGTGATGGGGAACACACAGTGTTGTTTAAATGCCCCTCACACACCAACAGGCCCCTTGGTGTCATGCTTCATCATCGGGGCCTTCGCACCCCTCTACGGGATGCGGCGTGCTACGACTCGCGGATACGCAGGAGCACTTGAAGTGAACTATGTGTGGGGGTGTGTGTTTATTACAAAAGTGTGAGTGGGGTGAGGTGAAAAAAGTGAGTGATTAAAAAATACCTGGCACGTGGGAGAAAAAAACTTTATTAAATCCCCGGCTGGTATTATTAAAATGAAAGTGCAGGGCGTGGTTTTGACAGATACGTATTAGGGTATCAAACCACTGTCTTAAAAGTCAACATGTTTCGGAGGTCAAAGCCCCCTTCTTCAGGACAAGGGTTAATGCACTTACCCTCCCCTTACTCACATGTAAAATGTAAAAGTGAAAATAAAAATTACCACAATGTGTAATGTTCCTAACAATGTTAAATGTTAGTGAGTGTCGTTGCGCCCAGTTGGCGTAAGAACCTGTGGAGACAAAATCATAGATAAACATACAGATCTATATTTCACAGGTTAAAGGAGAAGAATCATGCTTCTCTGAAAAAACATCAGGTAGAACCAAAAAATAATTGGACCCTGGAAAGGAAAAAGAAAAAGAAAAAGGACACTACAAACATACACACACACAACACCAAAATTACTCTCTGCTCAGATGGAAGGAGAGCAAAACAAAAAGGAATGAAGATCTTACTTAAAGTTCCCAAATACAGGACTTCATGAGCCTTTAGCGTATATTGGGGAATCCTTCCTTTCTAATCAGAAAACCTAAGAAATCAATATCAGGGGTTCAGTAGGAAGACTTTGTCATCAATGCGCCAAAGGTACAGTGAACAACTGTTTCTCTCAGTGGTCTATAACTCACGGTTACTGCAACAGCTAATCGCCTGCCTTCCCTCAACGCGGCTCCGATGAAGTGAGCTACGAAGGAATCGAGGCCCTTATATATTGTGCCTGTGGGTAATTAATGCTGATTAATTGAATAATGCAACCCGGGGGAATGCCCAAATACGGAGATAACAACCTCCGAGCGTCCGGTGATGCGCTAGCGCCTTTCACTACTCTGTCGCGCATGTGCATTACCGCTCCAGACGTACGCATGCGCGGTAAGCGAGGCTGCCGCGCATGCGTCGACGGAGACACTTCGTTTAGACACGGAGCCGTCGGCTTTGCATGAGAATGCCTGTTGATGAATGGCGCTTCAACTACAAATGCACGGGGACATGCATTTAGATAATGAAATAAAGTATGCGCATACCAGGCAGTGCTCTAAGGTAATTTTACAGCTAGGGGCCACACAAAATGTAATAAGCAACAAGGACAGCAGTGGTGAATAAAACTGCTTTTTAGAAGTGTATTTGGATCAGCAATTAGATAAACTGCCTTCAAGTTCGGACTCAACAGACGGTGATTCTTTTATAGAACTTAGTGAAGAGGGGAAACTCATGAAACAAGGTCCCTACCAAGAGGGAATCCATCATCAATCACAACTCGGTAGTACCTCGTTGTACTGATGTATGAACCCAGATGAACCCCGCAAATACATTTGTTGAATGCAACCACACATGTACATCAACAAAATATGATGGGTAGTCAGATTGAGTTTTTATCTGAGAAGGTTCCATGGAATGGAATCATTCAGCCCAGTGGTGTCGGTTCCCAACCGAAACACCCACCGTTGCTCTTTTTCTAGGAGACCTATCTCTGAGGGCAGTTGTTCAATTATTGTCCACTGTAGCTCGTTTACACAGTGTTGATGTTCAATGTAATGGGTTGACATCTTAGTCGTTAGTTTCTTACACCTGATGTTGCTTTTGTGTTCATTTAACCTGACCCTTACAGGTCTGGTGGTCATCCCCACATATTCCTTTCCACATGGGCAGGTAATCAGGTAAACAACATTTTTACTGTTGCAGTTCGTAAATGCACGTTGTTCCCATGTTGTCCCATTGGTAAAGGTTAGATTCTGGCTCTTTTTTTTTCCTAGGTTTTAGAGTTTTATACGCTCAAACTTATGTTTGTGACTCTTCAGTTATCACTAAAATGTCCGTCTAAGTCGGAGAACGGGGGTAATGTTTGGATGGTTAGAATTGTTGCAGCGGGAGGTAGAAATTTTCGGAATAAGGGTTTGAGTAAGATGGTGGTGAAGGAGGAGTGGGAGAATGGTTGAAAAAGAAGGGAGGGCGCTCTCGGCGGAAATGTGGGGAAAAGGAAAGACGCAAAGGGTATGGGGAAGATGGAGCCACAGGGAAAGGGAGGTTCACTTTGATTATGAAAGTTTGATAACTTGCGGTGATCAGTGCAATACATGATGCCGATTTAGGAAATGTTGAAATTTTATAAGTATATACATTTGTGCATTTACTGATTGAGTATGTTTGATTGATTTTACAGTTACCCCTGACGAAGGACCCGTGGGGTCTGAAATGCATTGGGTTTAATAAACTGCTTTTTAATGAACTTTGCTTCAGTACGTGTTATTGGAAAGAGGTTCGGTTGGCCCGCCGTAACATGAGAAACTCAGAAAATTGCAGAATCTTGCAGGAGGAATTAAATGAATGAGATTGAAAAGTGTGAAGGATTATAAGGACGATAAATAATAATTTTGACAAATGGAATAATAAAAGAAATTGATGCAATTGCAAAGAAGAAAAAAGCTGTCGCCACCGGTGTTGGGGCTAAAGGAGCTCCAAAGTTTTGATGTTGTTGAATTCTACACGTGCTGTTGTGGGCTTAGCATGTCAACGGTGAGCACGCACAAGACAAATAATTCGGTTTATACATGGAAGAAGAAATTGAGTGAAAAAGGTGTGCATCACGTCTTTGTATGATGTTTCACACGTTATCATGTAGACCACGTTCTTCGTATTGCAATTTGAGAAATGACGTTGTTCCCATGATGTGCCATTCCTAAAGGTTAGAGTTTTGCTTTTCTGGGTTTGGTGACAGCAGCTGCAATCCCCGCAGGGGAAGTGTCCTTGAACCCCAGTCACGTTCTGTCTTCCAGTGGGGTTTTGTCGTGGTCTAGTATGTACCAGTATGTCCTTAATATTTCTGCCCCTACGGTGTGCATACATTGGTTTCTCAAAATCCAGGTTTCCACAGTTCAGTATTCCCCAATGTTTGTTTATGACTTTTGATACCTGGTTCGATATGGATGTATATGTTGTAACACAGATTGGTCTTTTGCTTGCTCCTTTTTCTTGCGGATTATCCTCAAGGAGTGCATCCCTATGGTTGTTCCTTGCGCGTTTCATTGCCTTGTCATTGGTTTTAACAGGGTATTGTCTCTGTATTAGTTTAGTTTTTAAATCTTTGGCCTGTTTATTAAATTGGTTCAATTCTGTGCAGTTTCTTCTGAGACGTAAGAATTGTCCATACGGTAGATTCTCCCTTAAGTGTCTGGGATGGAAACTATCGTATCGTAACAAACAGTTCCTGGAGGTGGGTTTGAAATGGGTGGTACTTTTCAGCCTTCCATCCTCAGTGTATACATTCAAATCCAGAAAAATCATTGATGTGTTGGAGTACGATCTCTGGATTTGTTACGATACGATAGTTTCCATCCCAGACACTTAACCCCTTTAGCGCGTTGAACATTCCGCCCCAGTGCGGACGTTCGATCGCGCTAACGGGATTCGGACGTCCAACGGTCGTGAGCAGCACCAGCGAGGTAGCGCGCGCGACGACCGTTGGACGTTCGAAGCACGGAAGGGGTTAAGGGAGAATCTACCGTATGGACAATTCTTACGTCTCAGAAGAAACTGCACAGAATTGAACCAATTTAATAAACAGGCCAAAGATTTAAAAACTAAACTAATACAGAGACAATACCCTGTTAAAACCATTGACAAGGCAATGAAACGTGCAAGGAACAACCATAGGGATGCACTCCTTGAGGATAATCCGCAAGAAAAAGGAGCAAGCAAAAGACCAATCTGTGTTACAACATATACATCCATATCGAACCAGGTATCAAAAGTCATAAACAAACATTGGGGAATACTGAACTGTGGAAACCTGGATTTTGAGAAACCAATGTATGCACACCGTAGGGGCAGAAATATTAAGGACATACTGGTACATACTAGACCACGACAAAACCCCACTGGAAGACAGAACGTGACTGGGGTTCAAGGACACTTCCCCTGCGGGGATTGCAGCTGCTGTCACCAAACCCAGAAAAGCAAAACTCTAACCTTTAGGAATGGCACATCATGGGAACAACGTCATTTCTCAAATTGCAATACGAAGAACGTGGTCTACATGATAACGTGCCCATGTGGTCTAGAGTATATAGGCATGACCACCCGACCTGTCAAAGTGAGGATAGGTGAACATAAAAGCAATATACGCTGTAAAAAAACGACCACCAAGATGGCATCACATTTCCTGGAACAACAACCTTGCATCAACGACTTACGTTGGACTGTAATCGAACGCCTAACATCTGAAACAGGCCTGTTCCAAAAAGAACAACGATGGGTGTTTCGTTTGGGAACCCACATCGTAGGTCTTAATGACGATATTCCATGGAGCCAAATGACTGGATAATAACTGAAATACAACAGCGTCATTTACTCACTTTTTCGTCTCAGAAAAGGATTAAACTATAAGATCATAAACAACCTGATGTAGTTTTCCGATATAGAACAAAATAAAGAACTACGGAACGCTCCTAAGGAATGCGAATTTCATCGTATTGGGATTGTGTTAATAACGTTGTCATTTATGCCACTGCCCAGGCGATAAACAAGACTATGGATCGCCCTATGCAATGCCCCATTCATCAAATTAGTAATATACTAAACACGGAGGCACGCGTTAAGAACTAGTAAAACGATGGATGGCCCCACTTCAATGTCGTACACATCGCATTAGAGCTGTGGTTAACAAAGAGGCAATCCATGCGACTGCCCATGCGCAGAGAACTAGCAGACCACGGCTGAACGAATGAGATATTCGCATGCGCCCGCCTCTTGGAACACTCAAAGACCGGGCATGCTCAGAAGGACACATGTCAGCAGGAACCGGTGTCCCGGCTCATGATAGGCAGAAAGGCAGATACTCCTAAAATGGTCTGTCTAGAAAACCCGCTAATTAACGAATGAGACGAGCTAAAAACGACACATGTCACATAGAGACCGTGAGCATGTTCATGATAGGCGGGAATACGGATGTTCCTTATATGGCCCGTTTTCCTTTTCCGCTAATCAACGAATCAAACAACACCTCAATGCCTCATATATACCAGAGCCCTGATCGCTAATACATTTACAGCGGAGCAGCACAGGGTGGTAGAAGGAGGCCAATTCAGGCGGATTTCGTGAGTATATTACACACAAGAAACTCCCAGATACCCCGATTTAGCGTGGAGTCAAACAGTGAGTAAAAAGAGTAAAAACACTGAAACCAACTCTTTACCCTCACAGATTGTGGATCCACCTACCTACCTTGATGTTCTGGATATGCTCATGATGCAAAATACAACAGTGACTATGAGTATGTCTTACAGAACAAATACAAAAACTATAAATGTGTCTTCTATGTTGTGTGTCATGTGTGTCCCACTTTCTTTACAGGTTAATTTAACTGTTTGGGGCTCCAGGTGACTGCACCTGTCTGAGCCAGTCCTTTGTGGTAACCAAACTTATTTGAGTTTTTCTTTTTTTTCAGGGCATGCAATTGCATGAACCAATAATACCGCTGTAGGCACATTGTTAGCCTCTGTGAGATTGTTTTCACTTTTCAGTAAAAAGATTTTAAAAATAACACCTTTTTGATAGAAATACGTGAGTAGGGTTGGGAAGTTGTGCCCCGTTCTGAAGAAGGAACACCAGTTCCGAAACATGTCGACGCACACCAGAGGTAGTGTCCCTAATTAAGACAACTGACCTCGCCTTTTTTGCACATCTTTTTAATAGCACCAGCTAGGGGTCCTGAATAAAGTTTTTTTCACACCACCCACTAGCCAGGTACTTTTTAATTTTTCACTACACCCTTCACTCACATGTATCCCCTCACTTGCACTTAACACACACCACACATAGTCAACCTTGTCAACGCTCCCGCGTAGTCGCAGGTCGCAGCGTGCCGCATCCCTCTAGCGGGGTGCGAAGACCCCGATGATGAAGCATGACACCAAGGGGCCTGTTGGTGTGTGAGGGGTATTTTACACAACACTGAGTGTCCCCCATCTTTGTGGTGTACACTGGGAGTAGGATTCTTCTTGTTTAATTATCAGTGCCTGTGGAGTAGGAATCCTATCTCTTTACTCTACCTCCCCTCGTTGTTAATTTCGGCATTCATTTATAAGCCTAAGCACAGAAGCCTAACTTATAACATGACAAAATGTTTGCGCCACTTTTTATCTTTTTTCTAAAAAGAACAATTTTATTTAGCAACAGACCCAAGAATATGCTTACAAAATTTTGCTTAATAGACAGAAAAATAAAAAAAACACAAACACACATTTGAGCTCATTTCAGACATAAACAGAAAAGGATCAAACACTCAGGACACACAATACGGCGCGCCATGCATTTCGTGAATAGCGCCAACGCTATTCACTTACAAAAGTTGCACTAATGAGAAAACCACATAGACATTTAAACACACATTTAACCCACAAATCGGACAAAACAAAGGACAGCCTACAGACTGTACTTGAACCAAACCATTTGCAAATACTAGTTGTAAGTCGTATTTACAAGAAAGGCTTCTCAATAGTGTTCCAAAAGACTGCAAAAACAGCCCAACAGACTGATGTATGTCCAAGAAGCGATAATACACTCAATTTACTAGTTTTGGCTAGCAGAACACCAAAAATCGCTCTGCATATCTTCATTCATAACATTGTGCAGAACAAAGGATCCTTGTTTTGTATTGTGTCATATTTTAATTCCCTGGGGATACAAAATCACCAAGGAAGAAATATGTTTTTAAATCTAAACCTATTTAGATATTCCCCTTAGGGGAAACCGGCTAAATTACTTCACATCATACTATGGAACCTTTCAAAAAAGCAACACATTTTTCCATGTGAGCTTAAAACAGGCATGCCAAAAATACTGCGGAATACGCAAGTATTATAATCAAAGTAGTGCTTAAGGTACTTTTCGTACGTGCACCGTTCAACTAAACCAAAGGGAGAAATTTCCTGCCTACACAAATTGCAATTCGCATATCCAAAGCTATACAAATCAAAAGTTGGCCAACACAAATTCCAAAGTTCCAAAAGCTACATTTCCAAATTTGCATCTTATAGCTCACTAATCTAGCTTCAAACTTCAAGGGGTTAGCTCTACCAATACACTCGCAAATATACGAGCCCCTCGGCTATGGTAATTGCAATAACCAAATCAAAAACCAAGAAACCAACCCCTCGGCTTTGGTAATTGCGATAACCAAATCAAAGACCCAAAGAACCAAAGGACTGGGAGCGACCCACTTTATACTTAACTCTGACTTTTACTCATCAAAAGGTTATCCTAATTCTAACTGTCAAGTTCTACATGACCTAACGGTCTTTTTAGAATACTCACGCCAAAAAGAGGTTCTCAGTCAGGAGTGACATCATGTGGAGGATCAAAATCAGGAATATCAGAAATATACTGGGCTGCAGAAACAAAGAATCTCCAGAATCCCTGTGCACAGAGTACCTTCTTAGTAGAATCCTGTTCTGTCCTCCTCAGTAGATTTCAGTCTCCTGACAATATCACTCCCACAGAAAGTCACTTCCCTGATGAGCCCCACGTTGGATGCGCCATTTGAAGAACTGAAATCTTCATTCTCAGGGGTCTTACTAATATCAATAAAGAACTTGGCACAGAAGCTGCAATATGAAAAGACATCTTTATTACACTTTCAATATGTGACTCTACGTCACCCAGCTGCCTTAGCAACTGAATGAGGCAGTCTGAGGAATACAGAGAACAGAGGCCTTTTATATGCTTTAGGGTTACAAAACTCAGCATAAAAGAAAGGGGAGCAGTCCTAGCTTTTGCAAGCATGCAAAAAACCCAACATTCCTTCTTACACAAGCTGGATAAACCCATAATAAAAGACCACAACCCATATCGTAAAAAGGTCATAGAAGAAGGAAGGAACAGAAACAGATGAGAAGTAGGATAAGGGGTGTGTATGTGCATACCAAACTTTACAATCTCCTGTGCTCTGATCCTTAATCTTGATCAGCTACTGGGCAAGGAACTGGTCTAACAAGGTCAGCTTCAGGCAACAGGGTCAGTTCACTCAGGTCATCCAGAAGTCAGCTTAAGTCATCGGCCTATGTGAGGGCAACCACAAAATGGCTGTCATGCACAAAATGGAACCCAAGGATTCAGAGCGAAATCTTCAAATACACAGTGAGTCCATCGGTGTAACATGATGAAAACACTCATACTTGCCTAGCTCACTGTTTATGGTTTGCTGTTACCAAAATCGTAACAGAACCACAACCTTTATGACCCAGGTTCAGAATTCACAGAACCTCAATACCTGGCACTTGGTCTCCTCCTCTGAGTAATTTAACTCACCCCCAGCACTTCCTAAGGCTCCAGAGGGGGCGGACAGCTCAGCATCTCATCCTTGACATACTGTGGCTGGAAGCCTGCCTCCGAGGGAGTGGTCTGGGGGAGCCTAGACCCTATGAAAAGATTAAACTTATCGTTGCCGGGCCCCTGAACTCCTACGGGTGGTGCGTGTGGAGGGGCGTGTGGTGTTAGCAGAGTTTACAGTAAGAGTAAAACGTGCACATCATCCAGAGATACTGGAGGTGAAATGTTACATGTTCCTGATTCCGCACAGGAAACAAAGTGCAGCCCACTCCTGCAAAAGGCAGGACAAAAATAACAAAACATGGCGTGAAAAAAAAAAATAACACCCGCCCACCGCCGCAATGACGTCACAAAGGGGCGGAGAGCGAAAAAATCACTGCAACACCCACAAATCTGCTCTGGCAATGACGGACAGATCTCTCTTCCTATGGCTAGCCTCCATTTCTGGAGCTAGCCAATGGAAGAGCAGGCTGGACAAAGCCCCCGTACTGTTCTAACATAAGATTTCGCCTGCGCGAACGCTGCTGCGCAGCGGACGCCAGGCGAAACCTAAAAAGTGGTCGAGTGACCTGCGACAAATGCATGAACGAGCATGCGGCGGGAAACAAAGTGGTCACTGAGGAGAGAAGGCAATTTGGAGGTAATGATCACGCGCTACCAAATGAGGGTTATGCAAAAAGATGAAACTGAAATCATGAATGAACTTAACACTTTAAAATCAGTCTCAGAATGAAATAGCACAGATTAAATTAAACTGCACAACA